>NC_058410.1:45894164-45971821 GCF_002201575.2 Neomonachus schauinslandi | reverse complement strand
GAAAGAAAGAAAGAAAGAAAGAAAGAAAGAAAGAAAGAAAGAAAGAAAAAGAAAAGGAAGGGAAAGGAAGGGGAAGGAAGGAAGGAAAGAAAGAAGGAAAGAAGGTGCTATTAAGCTATAAAAGACATGGAGGAAACTTAAATGCCTATTGCTTAGTGAAATAAGCCAATCTGAAAAGGCTTGATACGATAGGATTCCAATTCTATGACATTCTGGAAAAGACAAAAATACAGAGACAATAAAAAGATCATCGGTAGGGGTGCCTGGGTGGCTCAGTCGTTAAGCGTCTGCCTTCGGCTCAGGTCATGATCCCAGGGTCCTGGGATCGAGCCCCGCATCGGGCTCCCTGCTCGGTGGGAAGCCTGCTTCTCCCTTTCCCACTCCCCCTGCTTGTGTCCCTCTCTCTCTGTGTCTCTCTCTGTCAAATAAATAAATCTTTAAAAAAAAAAAAAAAGATCATTGGTTGACAGGGTGGAGAGGTGGGGGGAGGAATAAATAGGTGGAGAACAGAGAAGTATTAGGCAATGAAAATACTGTGCACATCATACTAATGAGTATGTGACATTATACATTTATCCATACCCATAAAATGTGCAACACGAGAAGTAAACATTAATGTGAACTATGGACTTTGGGTGATTATGATGTGTCAATATAGGTTCATCAGTTGTAACAAATGTAGCACTCTGGTGGGGAATGTTGATAACAGAGAAGGCTATGCATGTGTGAGGACAGAGAATATATGTGAATCCCTATACCTACCCCTTAATTTTGCTATGAATCTAAAACTGCTCTAAAAAATGAAGTCTTAATAATAATAAAATATAAAAAATGTAATTAAATAGTAAAAGCTTAACACTGTAGTATCTCCTAATCCATTGGATCATAGTTCTCTCTTCATTCATTCATTGCATATTGATTGAACATGGCCCTTGGAATACAGTAGTGAAAAAAGAGACAAAAATCCCTGTCTTTAAGTCAGTTGTATTCTACTAAAAAGGCAAACAATAAACTAAATAAATAAGTAAATTGTAGACTATAATCTTAGAAAGTGATAAGAAATTTTGAGAAGGTAAATGCAGGAAAGAGAAATAGGTCTTGCAAGATGTGTGGTGTCACCACTTCAAATAGGACAGTCAGAGAAGGCCCTACAGAGCTGGTGACATTTGAGCAGAGAATTGAAGGAGGGGAAGGAGCAGGCCCCATGGACATCCAGTGGAAGAATATTTCAGGCAGAGGAGAAAGAAAGTGCAAAGTCCCAGAGGAAGGCACGTGCCCGATGTGTCCTGAATCATGGAGGAGACCAGTGTAGCTGGAGCAGAGTCAGTCAAACAGAGTTGTAGGGGGCACCTGGGTGAGCACCTGAGCCTTCGGCTCAGGTCATGATCCTAGGGTCCTGGGATCGAGGCCCACATCGGGCTCCCTGCTCCTTGGGGAGCCTGCTTCTGCCTCTGCCTCTGCCTCTCTCTGTCTCTCATGAATAAATAAATAAAATCTTAAAAAAAAAAAAAACAGAGTTGTAGGGTCCACATCGAAACTTCCAGCTCCCAGAGGACAAGATATGTATCTTTCTTCTCTATTTCCAGTGATTAGCATGAGGCTTAACATTGCAGGAATCACTACATAAATGTTCTTGCCTAAATTATCAATAAATACTATCAATAAATATATTGATAAGTGAATTACTGAATGTTGTGAGTTGAATCATGTCCCCTTCGATTTCATATGTTGAAGTCCTAAGTGCCTGTACCTCAGAATATGACCTTACTTGCAAATAGGGTCATTTCAGATGTAGTTAGTTAAGACGAGGTCATATGGAGCAGAATGGGCCCCTAGTCCAATATGACTATTGTTTTTATAAGAAGTGAAAATTTGGAGACTCAGATACACACACATACCACGTGAATATGAAGGTAGAGATGGGGGTGAAGATTCTACAAGTCAAACCAAAGACTGCCAGCAAGCCACCAGAAGCTAGGAGAGGGGCAAAACATATTCTCCCTCGTAACTCTCAGAAGGAACCGACCTGCCAACACCTTGATCTCAAACTTACAGCCTGGAGAACTGTGAGATAATACATTTCTGTGGTTTAAGCCACCCACTTGGAGATACTTTGTTGCAGAACCCTAGCAAATGAACAGACTGAATCAACGTTTTCCTCTGACAGAGCCCATACATAATGTTAAGGGAAAGCAAAAGAGATCCAATTTTTATTCATGAGGAAAATATAATTAGTAAAAGAACATATGGAAAAAGTTCAAGTTTGTTAGTGTAGAAAAAATTTTTTTAAAAATTGGATTTCCAGTCACTAGAAAAAATAATGATGATACTGTGTACTGACTATGGTTTTATGAGAATGTAAGCATTCCATACTGTCAGTGGAATCCTTTTGAATCCGTTTGAAAGAAATTTGGCAGTAAGCATTAAGAACCTAACTATTCATTACCTTTGGCTCTGTAATTTAGATTCTGGGAATCTATCCTAAAGAAATGATACAAAACATGGCAAATCTTTACATAGAAAGATATTCGTTGCTATGCTATTCACAACACTATAAAACTTAAAAATGGGGGGCGCCTGGGTGGCTCAGTCAGTTAAGTGTCTGCCTTCGGCTCAGGTCACGATCTCGGGGTTGAACCCCAGGCATCAGGCTCCCTGCTGAGCAGAGAGCCTACTTTTCCCTCTCTGTCTGCCCTTCCCGCCCTCCCACCATCCCCCTTTTGTGCTCTCTCTCAAATAGATAAATAAAATCTTTTTAAAAAATTAAAAATGGGGGCGCCTGGGTGGCTCAGTCGGTTAAGCATCTGCCTTCGGCTCAGGTCATGATCCCAGAGTCCTGGGATCAAGGCCCACATCGGGCTCCCTGCTCCGCGGGAAGCCTGCTTCTCCCTCTCCCACTCCCCCTGCTTGTGTTCCCTCTTTCGCTGTGTCTGTCTCTGTCAAATAAATAAAATCTTTAAAAAAAATTTTTTTTAATTAAAAATGGAAGAAAACCTAAGTGCTAACTATTAAGAGAAGGGTTAAATAAATTATGGTGCATTCACTGACAAGAATATTACAGAAATTTGAAAAACTAATAAGAAGACTCTATAGTACCTTAAAATGCACAGAAGAGAAAAAGCAGAATATATACACTGATTACTTTTATACAGAGGACATATGCATAAGAAAACTTAGAAAATATTTTTATATTTTTATATTTGTTATATATGTATATCACTTGGCAAATGTTTTTAATAATATTCAAGATTAGCAGCGTCAGACAACATATGATTAAGTGCCAAAAATACTCAAGAGAATTTCTGAGAAGAGGAAAATCGCATTTAGCTGTAGTGGTTAAAGGGAGATGTAATGTAGCAAGTGGGTTTATTTAGAGATATATACATACATATATAGAGATATGGAGAAAGGAAAGGAGAGAGAATTCCTAAAAGACTGATATGGAACAAAGGAAGAATTTCTAAAAGATGATACACATCAAAAATGTGGACAGTTACTATCTCTGGATGTTCAGATGAGAGGAAATTTTTCTTCACATTTTTCAGTATTGTCTGAAACATTTTATAGTAAGCCTTTATTAGTGCCCACAATCAGAGAAAAGTGAACTTACGTCCATTTTGGAAAAAAAAAAAAAAAAACCCTAACATAACCAAATCAGAGCCAGATGGCAGCTTTACTTCTCCCAGAACCATACCCAATGGGCTTCTCCCAACTAAGGCTGTTCCCGTCTCAATCCTGCTGACTCAGTCCATGGAGCTTGTCCCTAACACCACCATATCTTAAAGAAGTAATATCTACAGAACGAATAAAAGAGAAAACTCAAAATTCATGATGGCAGGCATAATAAACTTGTTTAATAATGTGGCATTCAAAAAGAAATCATTAATAAGCATGAGGTATATTGATGAACATACCTAATCTACTCATCATTGTTATTACATTCTATGTTTAAGCATGTTACATTGTTAATTAATGTTGGTTAATATTAGAAATCCTGTTAATTACCACTTAAATGTCAAGTAGCATTACAGCAAACATATATTCATTTATATTTCATGTCTGTGTTTAATTTCTTAGGGGATGGGGAAACATATTTGAGCTGCAGAGGGTAATTTTCAACACAGAATTGATTCATAATTTTTTTGTGTTTAGAACTATTTTTAGATGTGCATATATTGTACTGAATTCATTAAGAAAAATTCATCATTAAAGATATAAATAAGAGAAAAATAAATTCAATGTCAAGGATTTTGAAATGTCTAGAACTGAAGTCTAGATATCTGTCTATTAATAACACAGACTTTTATTGATGTTATTAGAAGTACAAGAGACTATTTTGTTCAAGTCCCAGATTTTCCCTTCTTACACTTAACATCCTTGAGCAAGAAAGACTGTGTTCTCAAGACCATGCAATGGCACACAATCTACCACGTACTAATGAGAATGAGTTTGAAATGCCAAACACAGATGAAACATCATCACTAGTTAATTAAAAGGCTACTTTTTAATTCCAAGGGCTAAGTGAAAATACTAAAAAAGTCCTGTGGCAGAAGTAGAAGAAGCCAAGGAGAGACAGATGAGGAATGGAGTCAGAAAGAAAGGTAATAGTGGAAATAGGGGATCCCTCTCAATGACATAGGAAGCTGCTGGAGAATTTTGAGCAGAGAAGTAATTTTAATATTCTGTCATTTAAACAGAGTCACTCTGCCTGTTGGATTGAGCATAGACTATATTTAGGGCAACAGTCACAGACTACAGAAATGATCCCTGAAAGTATAGTCTTTTAGGGCAATAGTCAAATCAGAAAGGCCAGTTAGGAGAGTATCACACAAAGCCAGATTGAAAGATTAAGGTGGGTTGGACTAGATGGTAGCAAGACCTGTCAGAGATGGTTGACTTGTGAATATATGTCCCAAGTAGAGGCAAAATGATGTGCTGATTGACTGGAAGTGAGGTATGAAGAAAAAATGGGAGTCACGGTGAGTCCAAGATACTTGGCTTAAGCAAGTGGAGGTCTAGTTGCTATTGACAAAGAAGGGGAAGGCTTTATGGGATTCAGGAGCTCAGTCTTGGAAGAGGTAGAAATAGCTGGAATTTGGAGCGTTCCATGTAGATAAAGAGATTTCAAGTAGATCATTGAACACATGTGTCTCAAATTGAAGGAGATGACCAAGAAAGTAAGGGCAGACGGGGAAGAGGAGAAAAGTTAAAGGACTGGGTACTCTGACATTTAGTGGTCAGGGAGAAGAGAGGAACCAAGCAAAAATGTCTCAGTTGGAGGTATAGGAGGAAACCAGATGAGAGATCAATTAAAGGAAGTCAATTAAAGGAAGTTTATTAAGGCTAGTGGAGTTATCAAGTGTGTTAGTGTTAATAAAATAATTAAAAAGAAGACTAAGAACTGACCAATGGATTTTACAATGTGGAGTTTTCTTGGTGACCTTTGATCACCAAGGTCAAACGAGCAGGTTCCCAGAGTGGTACGAGTAAAAGTCTAATTGCAGTCAGCTCAAGAGATAATCAGCCGGCAAAATTCAGATGTGGGGAACTCTACAGACAAAGGAAATAAATTTCAAGGAAATAAACAGAGTGGAGGGATCCATGTTAAAAGAGATTTAAAAGAGACAAATTATCCAACTGTAACATATGGATGTTATTTGGATTCACAAACAAACCACAAAAGAAATCCACAAAAATTTACATTCAAACAAAGTATCAAAAAAGGTTAATAAGACTTTGGGAAGTTTCTCAGTGACTGAATATTTGATGATACTAGGAATTTTTAAAAATTTCTTAGGAGTGATCATTATAATTATATTTAAGAGTATTTCATGTTGTTTACAGATGCCTACAAAAAGAATTTACAGAAAGAATTACAGGATGTCTAGGATTTGCTTCAAAACAACCCAGTGGTGGGGTGGGAGTAAGGGTAGGAAGAAGGAATATGAGGATGGGATAAAATTGCCATGTGTTGGTAGTTGTTAAAGCTGAGTGAGGAGACATGGGGGGTGGGGTGCTGATACTGTTTTCTATACGTCTGTAAAAAAAATTAAAAATAAGAGAGAGAGAGAAAAGAAAAAAAGAGACCCAAGTATAGGCAACGTTTTCAAAGGTATGCCGTACAGAAGAAGAGATTAATGTGCAGTAGCCAGACGGGAAGAGGAATTAAGAGGAATTTAAGAGTTAAGAATGTTGATCTTGTTTGCCACTACATAGCTTTCCAAGATGAAATTAATTCTGAAAAATCATTTAATTCTTTACCAACTAGAATTTAAATTGTAGTGGTGAATTTAAGAGAGGTCAGTAATTTTTATAAGAAATCAAGACCCATTATTCAATTTCAGTTGAACCGCCAGCAAGCTTAAGAATCAGGCCCATTCTAAACTTGCTGAAGTTTTTATTCTTTTCCAATATGACCACAGTCATTACTCATTCCTACACATCTAGCAAGAACATACTTTCAGAAACCTTCTACCTAATAATATTGATTGAAAAGCCTGTTTCAGAGTTATAATCTAGTAACATGTTTGATCAGCAAACTACCGTGCATGATAGCCAATAAATTTGGATTAAATGTAACAAATGCCTGAATCAAAGAAAGGAAGAAACAAAGAAAATTATCATATAATTCATGTAGCTACTCCTTAAAATCAAACTTGCCGACTCATTGACCTTTTAGTAGAATTACTATTAAATGTCTTCCTTAATTCTCCACTATACTGATTATTGTTTCCAATATTGGTGGCTAAGCTAACAAGTACTGAGTTTTTGTGTTGCCAACAACTATTCATGAATAAATAGTGAGCAGGTGAATGTCTGTTTCTATGGTTTCTATTTACAGTGGAGAAGAACATTCACAGTGATCTTTGACATTTGTTACTGTCCTTTGTAATAGAAATTTAAGTATTGTTTTCTCCTCCCTCATTCCTATCCTTAGTCTCCTTCCATCTTTTCCTCATTTCAACTATTTTCTTTCCTTTTTTCTGGCTCTCTTTCTCAAGGGTCATTACCTCTAAGTTTCATTAAATATAATTTCATTTCAGTTTTCCATTCTTGAAAAAGTGTCTGGATAGAAAAGGAACATGCAGTAGATCTATCTGCTCTTTTTTAATAAGTTTGTCTGAACAAATACTTGGTTTCTGAAAATAGATCAGCAATTTAAGAAGAAATAACAAAGTTTCCTTCTGTACTTGGACAAAGCCTCTTTCCATGACAAATCCTCGAGTAATAGGGATAGTTTCCCCCCTCTTTCAGCAGTGGCTGAGATCCCATTAGATAAGGTAAGCTCCAGGAAAGCAGTGAACTTTGCCTCCTTGCGTTGCCCTCAGCAAATAAACTTACTTTCTCCTGGATCAAACTAAACCATTCATTACTTATACTCTTACTTCTTTACAATGGCACAAAATTATAGCAACCAAAAGTTGCTAAAATATGTTCAAATGCATAAAAACATAGGTTTGAAAAACAAGTTGGTATCATTTTTCTCATAATACCCACTGTACTAAACTAAATCACCCAGTATGTACAGTGATCTCCATCAGGTATGACAATGCAGTTAGAATGTTAAATCAAAATGCTTATTGACATATTTTATATTCCCAGAACCACTGAGCAAAGATGCCTGGTAGGTATTTCTTCTTTGCATTTGAAGAAGATTAGCTTTTGTTAAATTACTGTCAAAATTCAAATAAACTGAAAATACTCCTTTGAAAAAGATTTTTTTAATTGTACTTTGTCCATTTAATAAATGAAACAGCCTTCCAAGATAACTATCAGTCTACTTAACTATAAATGTAAATGTATAAATAAGGTGACCAAAGTAAGTGTGCTCTGTCCTAGGAAAAGTCATCATTGGAACCATGCAGAAGCTTATGGAAGACTTCCTCAGTATACGTTCACCTGTTTATTCTTTCAACTCCTCAAAAAGCAATTTCATATTCTGCATGTGAACATGTCATCAGAAAAAAAAGAGTTGTTATTATTATCACTAACATAGCATTTCTTTAAACCATTAAGTCAACAAATAACAAAGCCTTCAGGTTTCCCTAAGGGAGAATGTAACACACCCAAATGTGTCAGTACTTTCTTTGTGAGACTTCCTTAATCACTGGGAGCTAAGCAAGGCTATTAACTTCCTCTAATTCCCTACAAAAGTCTTTTGTTTTACCACCTTGCCTATACAGACCATTTTTCCATTAGCTAATGTGAAAGACTTCTTACATCACTATTAAGTTGCTTTAACCCAATTTGCATACAGTGTAGGAGGTCAATTCTTTTTCAGGTCCCAGAAGTCACTTACTTGGTTTCACTTTCGATGTATTTTTGTGGGTTGTTTTCTTTTTACTCTGTGAAAGATAATCTACACTAAAGTGTAATATATTACTGGATGGTAAAAAGAAGGTAGAAAGAAGAAGAAAAGGATTTAACTCACTTTCATCGACAATAATCAGCATTTTCTTTTTTTCACTGTGGCCCCAAAAGTAAAGCCTGAGATGAAAAACTGTATCTTGTTATAGTCTCCTTAGTATAAATGTTTATGTAAAGAAATGTAAAAGCCCAGGGATAATTTTTTAAACACGGTTAAAATAACATAAGCCTAGAATCACGAATTTCCCTATACGCCCGTATTTGTCCGACTTATTTCCATTCTTAGCAAGGCATCCTTATCTAGTCTTCCCTCAACCGCAAACCATGCCCCGCTAATTATCTACCTGCTCATCAATCTCTTATCCCACTTTCTTTTTCTTTTTTTTTAAAGATTTTATTTATTTATTTGAGAGAGAGAATGAGAGAGAGCACATGAGAGTGGGGAGGGTCAGAGGGAGAAGCAGACTCCCCGCTGAGCAGGGAGCCCGATGCGGGACTCGATCCCGGGACTCCAGGATCATGATCTGAGCCGAAGGCAGTCGCTTAACCGACTGAGCCACTCAGGCGCCCTCTTATCCCACTTTCTCACACAGTTTCACTTCCTTTCATTTAGTTAAACACCAGCATTATATTCTTTTATTTTTGCTTATGGTAACTTCTGTTTGTTCCTTACATCTTCTTTTCTGATGTTTATTAAAAATCCATCTGACCTTTTTCCCACATTTTAAACCACTGACTCCCCTCCTTCCCTTTGTTCCAATCCTTCTCTTTGATCCTCCTGCGTTTCTCTCCAGATGCACGTGGGTTTCACACAGGGTTGAAGCCCCCACTGACAGCACTTTCCAGCCTCACTCTGCAGAATGAATCCGGCCCCTGTACAAACACACACTGCCTGCAATCCCAGGAACAAGGAGGAAGCCTGGGGAGGTTGTGTCAAATTCTCCAGCAAACAAAGATGTATGCCTGATTGAAACTGAGAAGGGAACAAATGAGGCAAGAGGCAGGGGAGACAGCACCAACCAGTGTTGGAAGCTCGGGAAAAAATTGGGAGAAATGTAAGGGAGTGGTAAGGTTGGGTTTTGACCAACAATCATTAATTGTATTCTATCCAACAACTTGTCATGTTTGCCTTAGAATTAGTCCCTCAATCAAGCTTAGAAAGACAATTTAAAAATGTATTCTTTAATTAGTATATAGATTAAGATACAAAATTACCCTTTTCTTTCTAATTTAAGGTTTTAAAATGTAAAACATGTCTAGAATGATATTATTTATGTATTAAAGTAGGTTATATAACAGACCCCTATAAAACTCAGTATTTGTTCTATAAAACAAGAACAAAAAAAGGATTCAAAAAAAAGAAGAGAGAAGGAAGAAAATAAGCCAGACTTAAGTTCAAAAAAATGGTTATCATGAACAAGCATTCAACTGGTCTCTGAGCTTCCTAGTACCTAAGAATTAAAAAAAAAAAAAAAAAAAAAAATGTGTAATAAAATTTTTATTATCTGCTATACGGAAGTAAATAATTTTTCAAGAGAAACAAACTTTGCCTGTGCCAATTTGTAACACAATTTCCTACACTTTTTTTTTTTAGCACGGTTCCTTTTAGAATATCATAAAACCTATAACCCCGTATCCTAAAAAAGGCACAAATCTACATCACACAAATTTGACATGCAGTTTCAGAGGATTCGTGGACCATCTCAAGCCTATCTCTGGAGCCTCTAGGAGTCCATGGTCTACAGGTTAAGGATTCTTGTCATTGAAATTTGGAGGAAGGGCATCTTAAAAGTCATAGTGGATAATGACAACAAAAATTGCAAAAGCTGTATGTTTTTCTATCTTTCTTATGTATGTTAGGAGGGTGATATTAAAGGATAATTCAGTGAAAGTAATTTTATGAGGAAGGTAAAATCATGAACTCTATACGTTCAATCACAATATTTGTATGTGACCTTTTGGCCAGTACATTTGCTACCCTATTTCTCAGGACGCAAGTGACTTCTAATCATTTCTTTAAGTGTTCTACAGAAGTACAGAATTTACAATACTCAGATGAGTAAATCAGATAGCTACTGTTTATCATTCCCTCACTTTATTTTATAGTTTACTAACATGTATGCCTACCCAAACATTATGTTATTTGGTTTCCCTTATTTGTAGACTTTATAAAATAAAATCATTATATGCAATCTCTTGAAATCTTCTTTTCACTCGACATTAGGTTTCCAAAATTCATCCATGCTGTTGCATACCACTCAATTCATCATTTTTGCTATTGTATAATATTCCATTGAATAAATAAACCACAAACTATCCCCTCCTATTAATGGGCATTTGGAGTAATTCTAGTCTTTTGCTATTAGAAACTGAGTTGCACAATCAACATTTGCTAGGAAAAAGGTTTTACTCTGGGGATGGGGCAGGGGAGGAATTCATAGGCCCATTATTAGTAGTAGTCTAGATCATGGGCTAGCTGGTTATATGGATGTTTATTAATCATTATGCTTTAAAATTTACCATAAACTTGCACATATTATTTTGTAGTTATGAAACGTTTTCAAAAAATAAGTTTTTTTAAAGCCATTGATAAACTAGAATATTTTATTATATTAAAATTTTGGAGAAATGGGCAATTATGCTTTAAAAGCTATCAGGAGAGGCGCCTGGGTGGTTCAGTCAGCTAAGCACCTGCCTTCAGCTCAGGTCATGATCCCAGGGTCCTGGGATGGAGCCCCACATCGCGCTCCCTGTTTGGCCAGAAGCCTGCTTCTCCTTCTCCCACTCCCCCTGTTTGTGTTCCTGCTCTCGCTCTCTCTCTGTCAAATAAATAAATAAAATCTTTAAAAAATAATAAAAATAAGTAAAAGCTATCAGGAGTTTCATTAAGCACCAAAATTATCATAAGTGAAAAATTATCTGTTGGGATTTTTTGATCTTCACTAATTATCATGAAACTATTTTGCTTTCTACCACTTTACCAGGACCTACTAAATCAATAGCATGATTTTCCATTTTGTTAAACTACTGCTTCCTTAAGTTAGGCTTTTGATAAGAGCACAGAGTTCAAAGTGATTCAGCAGCAAAACCAGTATCTGCCTGTTTTCCTATAAGCTATTGCATAATACATATACAAGATATTGAGTCACTTTTGTATTGCTTTTATCTGAAATATCGCTGTACTCACTGTATTATAACAGCCTAAAGCTAAACAGAGGAATATTCTATAACTGTAGTATACAATAGAAGATAGTCAAGGCTTACCTAACCCACTCCTCATCTGTCTTCTAGGAAAACACAAAGAGGACCATATATTGTGTTTGTATATACAACATTAGTGGAAGAGATGGAATCTGAGTGCATTCTTTTTATTTTGTAAAATAGCACTACTACAATACCACAGAAAATAATTACTAAATGTGTAGATGCAAAAAAAATGTTTTTAATAAAATAAAAATAAAAATGTAGATGCAAGGTATATAATTAAGTACTGAAGTATTCTTAAGGAGCTGTTAAATGACTGAGTTCAATCTTCCCACATGACCCCAAAACTTGGAAGTATAGCACCAAAGAGAAAACTCATTGATTTTTTGAACAATTTGGGGGGGGGGCAAACTGACCATGCTAAAAATGAACCCTCAACCTACTCTCGCTCTACCCCAACCACCAAATGCTAAATATCCCAACCCACCAGAGGATGTTGAAAAGCTACCAACTTTGATGCCCTACAGAGGGTGAGAACTGAAACCAAACAGACATAGTCCTTAGGACAGTGCATGCTCTGTTCAGCTGGGTTCCAACTGCCTCTTTTGATTTTGCTTTCCCTTAGCTGAGTGTCAGGACAAATCCAAGTCCCATGTGCAGAGCCCTATCATACAATATTCTTTCCTATGGCTCAGCCCAGCCTAACCTTCCCAGTGCAGAGTCCTAGATGAAGCATAATGTTCCTCATTAAACTCTCTCCACCTCATGAAATCACCCATAATTATTTTATGAAACTGCTTTTTAGTGCCATCAGTAATCTCCAAGAAATTTGAGTAGTTTTTATCTCTTTCTCATTACTCCAATCTTTCTTTAGCATTTGACCCAAAAATCTCCTTCTTGACATTCTATCTTATTTTGAAAAACATGCTATTTGTTTTTGTTCTACTTTAATGAATTCTTCACTGTTTCTTTCGGTGGCTCTTCTTCTTCTTCCTTGTATTAGTTAGGTTTTGCTTCAAAACAACTATTTAGTTAACTCACGAATCTAGAGGTGAGTGATTTGGGATGGGCTCTGTTGATCTTAGCTGGGCTTGACCATGAGTCTCCGGTCAGCTGGAAAGTCAGCTGGGACAAATAAGACCTCTCTTCACACAGTATCATCCTCCAGGGGGTTTGCTTGGTTTTTTCTCATGGTACTTGCAAAAGTCCAAGAACAGTAAGAAAGCAAGTCCCAAGATGCAAGCACTTTTCGATCTCTGTATTTGTCACATGTACTATTGTTCCATCGGCCAAAACAAGTCCGTTGGCCAAACTGAGAGTCTGTAGTCTGTGTGGATGCAAGGAGATGTGAACCAACGGGGCCATTACTGTGATCTACACACTGCACTTACTCACCTAAAATATGGGCATTTCTAAAGAGGTGATCTTTGGCCCCTTCTCCTATTTCTTAGACTAACACTCTATTGTTCTTATAATGCTTGTGAAGTCTACAATAGTCTGCAATGCTTATTCTTGTGACATCTATAACACCTCTGTGTGAATGCCTTCAAAATTCAAAATTCCATCTTTATATCCATCACTCTATTAACAAGAAATACAAAGTCATAGGAAGAACAAATTATGAATTTTTCCAGTGAAGGTGAGGAAAACCTTCTTAGAAAAGGGTCTTATGAGTTGAA
Organism: Neomonachus schauinslandi; assembly: GCF_002201575.2. Lineage (NCBI taxonomy): Eukaryota > Metazoa > Chordata > Mammalia > Carnivora > Phocidae > Neomonachus > Neomonachus schauinslandi. The sequence goes on along the minus strand of NC_058410.1, from coordinate 45,958,571 downwards.
CCCTGAAAGAAAGGTATGATTTTTCCCAAACCAGGACTGATCCATGTATTTGTTTCTTCATTCATTCACTAAATAATGATTTTTTTAAGTGCATGCCACATGACAGTTTGTGCTACTCTTATGGCATTTATCAGCATCTGTCTTATGCTAGCTGAGAAAAACAGCCCCTGACATCCAAGGACTACCCTTGTGCTATGAGTAGGCCTTGGTGTTCTCCTGTTGAACATAAGCAACCTCAGAGAACATTAACATCAGATGGGGCCACTCTGGGACCATGATGAGCAAGTCCAACACAAGATCAGATCACTCTGAATCACATCTGAATACCCACAAAGACATAGACATTGTCTAACCACAAAAATGACCAAACATCCGCTTATCTTGGCTAACACGAGTGACTGTTGTTTCTTTATCAATTACAGTCTTAATCTTGAACTAGTCTTCCCTCCTTCTCAACAAAATTTATTAAAATACCCGATCAGGGGCACCTGGGTGGCTCAGTCGTTGAGCGTCTGCCTTCGGCTCAGGTCATGATCCCGGGGTCCTGGGATCGAGCCCCGCATCGGGCTCCCTGCTCAGCGGGAAGCCTGCTTCTCCCTCTCCCACTCCCCCTACTTGTGTTCCCTCTCTCGCTGTGTCTCTCTCTGTCAAATAAATAAATAAAATCTTTAAAAAAAATAATAAATAAAAAAAAATAAAATACCCGATCATACAGTTTTCCCACTTCCTGACAGTAGTCAATCTAGAGCGAAGCCTTGCTTCTTTCAACCCTTCCCAAAATTATACCCCCAAATTCTATTATGCATTCTTTCTAACATGCTCTTACTGAGATGGTCCACTGTTGTCCATGCTGTGTTCTCCTTCCCCACACTGAGTAATAAACCAGCACAGGTATATTCCTGGTGGTCTTTGGCTGACAAGCAGTGACATACAGTCTTGATTTATTTGTCTTACCTCCAGAGATTGTTAGAATTCTCTGAGAAGAAGAAGCACTGTCTTGTTCATTTTGGTATCTCCCACTATCCAAAAACAGTGCCTTTAATAAAGTAAATATACACAAAATGCTTACTGAATGGATACATGAATCCCATAGACTCTATCTTTCTCAATGACTAGAAATGCTGAGGAGATTTTGGAGAAAGTGTCCTAAATCCTACTTCATAAACATAACACAAGCACCCTCCAGAGGGGACTTCTTAGAAGGGACTTCGCCATCAGCACAATTCTGGGGCTTACAGGATGATGCCCCTCCTGTAATGAGAACCTTGGTATGTCATAATTGATTAATATTCAGATATAGAAGAAAAGATATATGTGAGATTGGAATAGCATCAGAGTGACTTTGTATCTACCAACAATACTGGCCTTTCACAGGAACCATATGGGGGATTCTTCTGAATCACGCTGCCACTGTGGTAGGCAACATGTGTGTTAATGGAAATATTTATTTTGATATGAGATTCTAAATGCCTTTCAAAATAGATAGCTAATATAAATTTTAAAAGTTCTCAGTAATAGTATTTCTTGATTTACAAAAGCTCTTAGTTACAGCACTTCTTGAATTGCATTCCCATTTTACCCTTCAAAAGGCACAAAATTCATGAAAAAAATCTCTAATTGAGAAATTTAGTCTGAATTTAAAGGCACTACAAAATATGCATATGAATAAAAAAGAAGACAAATAAAAACATTTAAGAATCTAACACTAAAATTAAATCAATTTTTAAATAGGAAAAAACCTAATTGAAAAACTTTGTAGAAAAAAATGACCTCATGACAAAAAGATCATACACAAGGGACAGTCTATATGGCATCTGAAATTAGTTAAATAAGCATGAAGGTGTATAATACAGATCACATGATCTACATTTGCACCTATATAGTTTAGCAAAATTCTTGTTACGTTAATCTTCAAAAAAATCCACATAAACTAATACTAAAGTTGCAGGCTTCAGGAAAACAGCCATAAGGAGGTCTAAAATACAATCAATCTGCATAACTACCTCCCCCCAGAAAAACTGGTCCAATCTTTCCAGTGCTAATAAGTGTTAAGAACCCCCATTAAAAATGGCAGTCAGAAAATGCTACAGAGAAATTAGCAGCTAATTAGTAAGAAAACTAGTAAAAAGAACATATAATTGTTGTGTTTGGTAATGTTTTAGAATGTGACAGTGAAAATCTATTAATATTCAGTAAAAGCATCAAACTTTCAGCATGCACAATCTGAAAAATATTTCATATACATAATAATTTGAAATTATGTCTGTTAAGCATAAAAACTGAAATTACAAGTCTGGCCCCATTACATTAATTTTGTAAATGGGTTTTGGTTTTCTGTCCATTTAAAAGCTCTGGCCAATAATTCCTTTACTCTAAATATAACCACAATATAGTTTAGTACGTATGTATGTGATTTTTAAATACCATTTCAATAAGATTCACAATCTGTTTCTGGCTCGATACTCATTTTACATTATGGATGATATTCAAATCAATCTGTGACCCCTAAGTATTTTTTCCCCAGGAGTGGATTAGAGCCACAAATTTCTGGGACCCTAGAAATTATGCTATTATGACTATGAGTCTAACCAAAAACTAAGACATGAACAATTCATTGAGAAAAGAATGCAAAATGCCCTATGCCTTTAGAAACTCATTAGATATTTCTGGTAGGTAAAAAAGCAACTCAGAGAAGAATTGTTAAAAAAAAAAAAAGGTAGTTTTGTCAGCTGCTCTTCAAAAGATCTGAGATTTGTAGATAAGTAAACATTCGTTTAATTATTCATTTACCCAAACAATATTCAGGGGTGCTTATTATTTAGGCACCACACTAAGCTCTGGGGCCCAAGGCAATGGCTCCTCTCTCTGCCTCCCACACCCAGAGCTTATAGTTTCTGATAATAGATAAGCAATGATGATGAATGATGTTAAAGGCTCTAAGCAGGTACACCTCACGTAGTCCAGAAAGTCAAGAAAGGCTTCAGGGAGAGAGGAACAAACAGGGTGATACTGAATATGAGTGAGCAGTGGTCAGGAAAAGAGGAGGGAGAGGTTTGTAGGCAAGACAGCCTGCCCATGTGAAGCCCAAGACCGCAGTGAGGGAGAGTATGGAAAAAAGACTAAAAGACACTCAGCATGTGAAACCCATTTCAGGGAAAAAATATTGTGAGCTGAGGTTAGAGTGGAGATGCACAAAGTATGATTCATTTAGGTATAAGTAAATGGGGAGCCATGCAACTCAGTAATAGGTAACATTTATGAAGCCCTTACTATATGTGAAGTTCTCTGTGATGTGCGCTTTTCACACAAATAATCTCATTTATGTCACATAATGACCCTATGAGATAGGTGTCATTTTTATTCCTATTTTACATATAAGAAACTTAGGCAGAGAGGTCAAATAATTTGCTCAAGTTCACACAGCTAAGCCATGACAGAGCCAGACTCAAATTTAGATCATCTGGTCACCCAGCCTGTGTTCTTTTTTTTTTTTTTTTTTTTTTTTTTAAGACTTTATTTATTTATTTGACAGAGAGAGACACAGCGAGAGAGGGAACACAAGCAGGGGGAGTGGGAGAGGGAGAAGCAGGCTCCCCGCAGAGCAGGGAGCCCGATGCGGGGCTCGATCCCAGGACCCTGGGATCATGACCTGAGCCGAAGGCGGACGCTCAATGCACTGAGCCACCCAGGTGCCCCCCAGCCTGTGTTCTTAAACACATTTTTAAAAAAAGGCAATTAGCATTATATTTCCATTAAAATTCTATGCCACTAACATTTTGACCTAGCTAAAATATCCAGCAAGAACCCAAAGGTTGCTCTGATTCTTATTCGTGATATGGTGGTACCTCACTACAGTACTGAGAGTTGGGAAGTCCAAAGGGAATTTTCTGAGTTGATAATCAGGCAGAGTTAACTGAGGCAAAACCTTGTTTGTTTTTCTCTTGGGAATCTCAAGACCTAGTAGACAGGACCTAATAGTTGCCGAACAAAAGTTAGTTCTACTTTATTGTACAGAAGATTGTGTCTACTTTGGAAATGTCAGTTTGGTGAAATGTTTGACCTTTATTCATCAAAAATAACACCAGGATGTATCTACAGAAGCAAACTCAGCATTCAAATAAATTCATCTGAACAAAAACAAACTAGAAAAAAACCAATAGAATATTTTGTCTTTCAAAAAATGAATCTGATTAAGTTGGAATTTAGGCTCTAATCTGTAGGATTGAAGCACAGTAGCTTATAAGTTAATTCACTCATATGAAAAATTTTTATAGTATTCATTTTATTTTTTTATATAAAATTTTTTTCATCATTAGTAATTTGTTGAAAACCTGAAAAAAAAAATCAATACTCTTACTAGAGAAAGAGTTGGTTTTTTTGGTGGTTGTCCATTTTCTTTCTTTTTTTTTTTTTAAAGATTTTATTTATTTATTTGACAGAGAGACCACAAGCAGGGGTGGCGCGAGCCAAGCTACTCATGCTGTTTGACGAAGTCCAAGTATGGGGGACCATCCTGAAAACAGGAGACTCCACAGCTGGCTCCTGCTCTTCTCTTTCATTTTGTTTATGGCAATCTTTATAATTGTGGGAATATTTCTGGGGTTTCATGATAAAGTGACTACTCATCTTAGTTACGCCTATCTAAGCAATCATAATGAAACTAATTCCACGAAGAATTAGTTTCTGTAGAACAAAATAACAAGACGGTCACGCTCTGTCTAGCACCTTTCTCTTTGCGTACTGTTTTTTAGTTTTAGCGAAAGCCAATAAGCAGAAATCAATAAAGGTCATGTTAATCATTACAAAGGAAAAATGAAAGAAGGCTATGGCTGTAATCCAGAAAATGATCTAAGATTTGGAAAAACAAAAATATCCTAACATATAAATAAAGTTCCTCCGAGGCTGTCAGGAGGAGATGCTTGCAGCCTGATCCTGTGTCTGTGTCTCCTCATTCGCCGACGCCGTTCTTTCCTATGAGAGACCCACCCGGGCTGGAGCTGGACTCCGGCACAGGGGGAGCAAGAGAGGGAGAAAGAGGCTCCCCGCTGAGCAGGGAGCCTGATGTGGGTCTCAGTGGGGGGCTCAATCCCAGGACCCTGGTATCATGACCTGAGCTGAAGATGGATGCTTAACGACTGAGCCACCCAAGTGCCCCAATACTTTGAAAGTTTCAATTGCAATATGCCATGCAAAACAACTCTTTCTTGGGGTGTCATTTCACTGCTTCTCAAAGATATCTTGAGATACATGTAATCAAATTTTACTATTCAGCAACTACTTTAAACTGCTATTAATTACACTTACACTTTAACTGTGATTTTTTTTTTTTTTTTTTTTTAGAGAGGAGGAGGGAAGGGGAGGGGCAGAGGGAGTGGGAGAAAGAGAATCTTAAGCAGGCTCCACACCCAGCAAGAGCCCAACAGGGGACTCGATCTCAGATTATGACCTGAGCCAAAATCACAAGTCTGATGCTTAACCAACAGAGCCACCCAGATGACCCTTAACTGTGATTTTAGTGCAGTTTAGTTGGTTCCTCTTTTCCTCTCTTCTATGACTTTGCCATTATTCTTATAAAATTTATTTTATTTTATTTTAAAGATTTTATTTATTTATTTGAGAGAGAGAGACAGAGATAGCGAGAGAGAGCATGAGCGGGGAGCAGAGGGACAAGCAAGCTCCCAGCCGAGCAGGGAGCCTGATGTGGGACTCGATCCCAAGACCCTGGGATCATGACCGGAGCCAAAGGCAGACGCTTAACCGACTGAGCCACCCAGGCGCCCTAAAATTTATTTTAATTTAGCAGTTAATCATCATTTTTCTTGAAAATGGTGACAACTTACATAAAATTCATTATATAACAAATTAAGAGAAACACAGTTATGTTAACATAAGCATAATAGTTATATTAATATGAACAACCAACCATATAATATCTGCGATGTAATGTTTTATAAATTAAGTATGTTAGCACCATATTTATTATTTTACATCAAGGGATTAGAAGAGAATACATCATAATTCTATAGGTAATACAGTCACTTAATAAGACATTTTTCTAACTAAATTATTTGTCCTAAAATTCTTATGTTGGATTTATCTGAAACATTTATTTTGATAACAGCTATATTATTCTTATGATATATTTTACTTATATATGGAAATCTCTATTTTACTTAGTTTCTAAAACAATGGTATTTATCCTTTGTCTTAGGGGGAGAAACTGAAAATGCCTTATTTTCATTTTCCACATATATGCACTTAGTCTTCCTTGAAAACTATCACAAAGGGAAAGAAATAAATGATCTGGAAAAAGAACAATTATAGGATGACTTGCCTGTAGGTGATTTTCTAGTGATTTAAGCTACTCAAAGTAGATATGTCAGATTGGTTTGTGAATATACTGATGCCTTTGGTACAGCCACTGTGGAAAATAGTATGGAAGTTCCTCAAAAAATTAAAAACAAAAATATTACATGATCAAAAAATTCTACTAATGGGTACTTACCCAAATAAAATGAAAACCTCAATTTATAAAGACATATGCACTCCTATGTTTATTACAGCATTATTTACAATAACCAAAATATGGAAGCAACCTAAGTGTCCATCAATAGACAAACAGATAAGGAAGATGTGGGGTATCTGAAACATTATGAAATCATAAAAAAGATGAGATCATGCCATTTGAGACAACATGGATGGATCTTGAGGGTATTATGCTAAGTGAAATAAGTCAGGCTAAGAAAGACAAATACCATATGATTTCACTCATTAAAAAAAACAAAAAACAAATGAATAAACAAAAAGCAGAATCAGACCTAATAATACAGAGAACAAACTGATGGTTGCCAGAGGGGAGGAGGATGGGGGTTGGGCAAAATGGGTGCAGGGGAGTGGGAGAAACAGGCTTCCAGTTATGCAATGACTACGTCATAGGGTTAAAGGGACAAGGCATAAGAAATATAGTCAATGGTATTGTAATAGCGATATATGGGGACAGATGGTAGCTACACGTGTGGTCAACGGAGCATAATGTAAAAACTTGTCAAATTACTATGTTGTACACCTGCAACTAATGTTACATTGTATGTCAATTACACTCAAATTTTATATATATATATATATTCTGATGCCTTCATTTATTTATGTCTTAATAATAATTTTAATTTTTAAACTACAATCGTTCACTAATAAGATTCAAAAGGTGGCTTCATTACCCAGCTGAGAAAGAAGTCTACTGACATCTAGTTTGAAAATAACTAGGAACACTACGCACAACTTGTATTGGGTAGTTATCAAATTCAGCAGTATTCAAATCACCAAATAGTGAAGCTCCAATTGTATTTTAAAATGGTGGGGTAAAAGAATTCTCTTCCTGAGAATAGACCCCTTTATTTTTCAGTGCTACTTTCTTCAAGCCAGACAATGGCAATGATCTTAAATTAGATAAAATTTTGATAGAACTCTAGTTTGACACAGTAAAGAGGAGCACAATTAGGAAAATATGCCCTAAACAGATGGGGAGAAATTCCATTACATTGATACTTCATAAAATTCTAACACTTTTATTTCATAGCATAAACTACCAACAAAATTACAAGGTACAAATATTTTTTTTCAAAGCAGCTCATAAAATGGTGAATAGGAGAGGAACTGGAAATAATCTGCCTTTATGTGGTAATTGAAAGGAGGAGAAAAACCTTTCCATTGAATGCTTTCATAGTTTAATTTGGTATAAAGTGTGTGAGCACCACCTAAAGCACACTTAGACAATTAGGCAAAGAACTTTTTAAACCCTTTGTGGATAAATGATTTGCTATGTGTAAATTGTACAATTGCTGACCATTTTGCTTTTCATCACTATATTGCATTAAATTTTTTTTTACAGTAAAAACATGGAATTTAAAGCCATTGTTCTTGGCTCCAAGATTTATATATGTAATTTCCATACCATTATTTTTTTTTTAAAGATTTATTTATTTATTTGAGAGAGCGAGAATGAGAGAGAGTACATGAGAGGGGGGAGGGTCAGAGGGAGAAGCAGGCTCCTCGCTGAGCAGGGAGCCCGATGCGGGACTCGATCCTGGGACTCCAGGATCATGACCTGAGCCGAAGGCAGTTGCTTAACCAACTGAGCCACCCAGGCGCCCTCCATACCATTATTTTCTGGGTGAACTTTATTTCTAAAAACACTGTGAATAAAAAAATGTAAATGGATGGAATACTACTCAGCCATCAAAAAATGAAATCCTGCCATTTGCAACCATGTGGATGGAACTAGAGGGTGTTATGCTAAGCAAAATAAGTCAATCAGAGAAAGACATGTATCATATGATCTCACTGATACGTGGAATTTAAGAAACAAACAGGATCATAGGGGAAGAGAGGGAAAATATAAAACAAGACAAAATTAGGGAGGGAGACAAACCATAGGAGACTCTTAATTATAGGAAACAAACTCAAGCGTTGCTGGAGGGGAGAGGGTTGGGAGGATGGGGTAACTGGGGGATGGACATGAAGGAGGGCACGTGATGTAATGAGCACTGGGTATTATATGAGACTGGTGAATCACTGACTTCTACCTCTGAAACCAATAATAGATTATATGTTAACTGAATTTAAATAAAAATAAATAAATTTTAAAAAAAAGAAAAAAATGCAAACAGAGTTCTGAGTAATCAGACTCTAAGAGCAAGGCTTTTGAGAAATTCCATGTTGAAGATGTTGAAGAATAGCACTCATCTATGAAAGGACCTAGGAGTTCAAATTGAAGTTAAGGTAAATATAATAATTTTTCCTAGAGACAAAATAAGTCATTAAGAAAGGCTTTATTATATTACTTAATGCAAGATATTCAGAAAAGGTATTTCAAAGTGGAATAACAATCAAGTATTAAATTGGTTTATCTTTTAACAATAGCATAGTTCTTTTTTTAACATCTCTACCTCTTAGTATTAAAAAAAAAAAAAAAAAAAAGCTAAAACCTTCAACTGTTTTTCCCTGACATTGGTAACTCCAGAAGTATTTGCATTGTTTTCTCATTTCAGCAAGTCAAGAATAAAGATACAAACAGATAAATACTAATATGCATGCATTAAACTAGTCTACTTAGGAATTAGATGACTCAGTTTTCATTGGTTTCCCATTGCCTCCCATCTCACACAGGCAAATATAAACAATAATCTTTACTTAATGCTATATACTGAGCTCATTGTAAAATAAACTACATTAACTTCCACAGTATTTGAAAGGAAAAAAATGAAGTGTAACTTTGAAACACTCAATGAAGAAAGATATTAAAAGACTTCTTTGTGTAATTCCCTAGGTACTAAGGCACTGTGTGGGCCACTTGGACACCCTCACTCAGAAGACTGTTAACTGCTTAACTGTTAAGTTCAAATCACTACCACTAGAAATGGACTGGAATTCTAGAGGCTGCAGCTACCTGCACCAAAAGTATTGAAGGAATTTAGCCATTTGGTGGCAAGAACTCTCATTAATAACCTCTGTTCATAGATGAAGGCCATGGTGTACACTTAAATGAAAAGAAATGGTCCACGTTGACCAAGAGGCACAGCGGCAACATCTTCTGGGCATCAAGTTTTATTCCAGTGGATGTGAAGATCCCAAGGGGAGCCCACTATAGGTCAGTAGTGACACACAGGAATACTGCTGAGAACCATTTCCAAGAGGAAAAATGTCAGGAGTTATGTGCAGAAAAGAAAAAGTATTCTTGGTTACAGATAGCCCATGAGAATAAAAAAATAGCCACAATATTTTAGTCATCTTATTTTGTGTTTGTTAGGCAAATATAATCTAAATAAGCAAAGGACACTGTGCTTGCACCTGTTACCCAGACTATTATCACTTTTGAATTGTCTTATTTCAGTTTACTTGTTTTCTTCAGCATTTGCTGTTTTGTCAAGTATGAATGTAGCTAAACCACTATATATGAGATATTAAGAGCTCAGGTTCCCAGACCATCGGGGAACCCAGAGATCTACGTGACCCCAGGGACCCTATAGATGAGCAAGCAGAGGTCCTAAGCAATTATATATATTAAATACATTTAAAATTAGTAGATTAAAAGGTTTTTAGAGTACAGGTCTTTCACCTCTTTGGTTAAGTTTATTCCTAGATATTTTATTGTTTTTGGTACAGTTGTAAATGGGATTGTTTTCTTAATTCCACTTTCTGCTGCTTCATTATTAGTGTATAGGAATTCAACAGATTTCTGTACATTGATTTTGTATCCTGAGACTTGCTGAATTCATTTATCAGTTCTAGTAGTTTTTTTGGTTTTTTGGTTTTTTTTGGTAGAGTCTTTAGGGCTTTCTATATATAGTATCATGTCATCTGCAAATATAAAACTATAAAACACTGATGAAAAAAATTCAAGATGACATAAAGAAATGGAAAGACATTCCATGCTCATGGGTTAGAAGAACAAATATTGTTAAAATGTCTATACTGGGCGCCTGGGTGGCTCAGTTGGTTAAGCAACTGCCTTCGGCTCAGGTCATGATCCTGGAGTCCCGGGATCGAGTCCCGCATCGGGCTCCCTGCTCGGCAGGGAGCCTGCTTCTCCCTCTGACCCTCCCCCCTCTCATGTGCTCTCTGTCTCTCTCATTCTCTCTGTCTCAAATAAATAAATAAAATCTTTAAAAAAATAATAATAAAAATAAAAATAAAATAAAATAAAATAAAATGTCTATACTACCCAGAGCAATCTATAAATTCAATGCAATCTGTATCAAAATACCAACAGCATTTTTCACAGAGCTAGAACAAGGAACCCTAAAATGTGTAGGGAACCAAAAAAGACCCCAAATAGCCAAAGCAATCTTTAAAAAGAAAAACAAAACTAGAGGTATCACAATTCCAGATTTCAAACTCTATTACAAAGTGGTAGTAATTAAAACAGTATGGTACTGATTATAAAAAACAGACATACAAATCAATGGAATAGAACAGAAAAGCCAAAATAAACCCACATTTATATGGTGAGTTAATCTTCAACAAAGGAGGAATGAATATACAATGGGAAAAAGACAGTCTCTTCAACAAACAGTGTTGGGAAAACTGGACAGCTACAGGCAAAAGAATGAAACTGGACCACTTTCTTTCACCATACACAAAAATAAACTCAAAATGGATTAAAGACCTAAACGTGAGACCTGAAACCATAAAAATCCTAGAAGAGAGTACAGGCAGTAATCTCTCTGACATTGGCCCTAGCAACATTTTTCTAGCTATGTCTCCCAAAGCAAGGGAAACAAAAGCAAAATTAACCTATTGGGACTACATCAAAATAACAAGTTTCTGCACGGCGAAGGAAATAATCAATACAACTAAAAGGCAACCTACTGAATGGGAGAAGATATTTGAAAATGACATATCTGATAAAGGGTTAGAATCAAAAATATATAAAGAACTGATACAACTCAATACCCAAAAACCAAATAATCCAATTAAAAAATGGGCAGAAGATATGAACAGACATTTCTATAAAGAAGACATGGAGACGGCCAACAGACACATGAAAGGATGCTCAACATCACTCATCATCAGGGAAATGCAAATCAAAACTGCAAGGAGATATCACTTCACACCTGTCAGAATGGCTAAAACCAAAAACACAGGAAACAACAAGTGTTGGTGAGAATGCGGAGAAAAAGGAACCCTCTTGCACTGTTGGTGGGAATGCAAACTGGTGAAGCCACTGTAGAAAACAGTATGGAGCTTCCTCAAACAATTAAAAATAAAACTATCCTATAATCCAGTAATCATACTATTGCGTATTTACAAAAAAATATATAAAACACTAATTCAAAGGGATACATGTATCCCTATATTTATTGCAGCATTATTTACAATAGCTAAACTATGGAAGCAGCCCAAGTGTCCACTGATAGATGAATGGATAAAGATGTGATAGATAGATAGATAGATAGATAGATACAGATATTTACATAGGTATCTATAGATAGATGGATAGATATAGATAGATAGATAGCAGAATATTATACACCTGTAAAAAAGAATGAGATCTTTCCATTTGCAACATGGATAGAGCAAGGGAATATAAAACTAAGGTAAATCAGTAAGTCAGAGAAAGACAAATACCATATGATCTCACTCATATGTGAAATTTAAGAAACAAAACAAATGAGCAAAGGGAAAGAGAGAGAGAAAGAGAAATCAACAAACAGATTCTTAACTAAAGAGAACAAACTGATGAGTACCAGCGGGGATGTGGATGGGGGGATGGGAGAAATATGGGGTGGAGATTAAAGAGTACACTTACATGATGAATAAAAAATAGAATGATAAAAATATTAGTAGATTATGAGTTCAAGACTCTAATATAAATATTCTAGTATTCATTCGTATAGTATGCATGTTACGCTGAATATAAAACATACATAATACCATATCTTAACCATACCATATCTGTAAATCATATAGTAATAAAAACAAATGCACATAAGTAAGAATTCAATGAATAAGATATTTCCTATAGATCAACACAGAAAACAAATGTTTACACAGATGATTTTCTCATTTGAGAACAATTCCATTCCTCAAAAGTCTAGATTTCAATTCATTTCTATTTGGGCATAAAATAAGACCCTTCTTAACATGTATAGGTTCCTGGTGTTGGAAAGAATCTCAAAAATTACCAAACCTCCTTCTGTATTTGTATTTGAGTTTAGAAAGCAGCAGTACTGCCCCAATGGCACTTCCTGCCATTTTATTCCCTGGGCTAGTAAAGGATGCTGTAGCTCTCATAAAAAGGAGAACCGTATGAGAAAATGAGTGAATCCCCAGTGGTTCGTTCCTCTACTAAGGATCCATTCTATAAAATGAGTCCTGAGAGACATTCCCAGTCTTGGGTTTCACTGGAACCAGGCAGGAACAAAGTTAGGGAGTAACAGTCCCCACTTGCTTCTCAACCCACCAAACCTCAAGTATCCATTGTCAAGACTGCTTTACCTACTTTATAGTCAACCACCACTAGCCTAACCTCCCTCCTCCCCCACTCACCACGCCACTACTGTGCCTGGCACTTGCATGGATGGATGCATGGATGCATGGATGCACGGATGGGTGGATGGATGGATGAGTGGGTAAGTATATAAAATTTTCCTCTGTGGGTCCATCATAATTCACAGGATTTTTTTTCAACTATCAGAGTAGTCCTTATCGCCTCCTCTGGGGAAATACTGCCATTATATTTTCCTTGTTAAAACTTACTAAGTGTCTGTAGCTGGCCAGTTTCTAATCATAATAAAAGCTCCAAACTATCACAATTTGGGTAGCCTAAGTCCATATCTGGTACTCAAAGAAAAAAGCCTAGTCATGATTTTACTGGGAAAAAGTAGTGAAAAATCAGCATCTTCTAAATGTTACCCTGTATGTTAGTTGGCCCTGTGTGTGCCTAACAGAATGAAAAAGGATTAAAATTAGAGTTAGGGTTGGGGGTTGATGCTTCAAAAGTTTTAAAAGAGAGAGAGCTGGACTTCAGATTTGAAAGATTTAAGGAAGATCTATGATATACCTGCAAATGAAATGCAGTTCTATTATTAAAGTGAGGCATGACTTATTTTAAGCCAAACCAAAGGTAGGGCATTAACTGCACCATTTGTTTACATGGATGAAGATTCACCCAGGGCCCATGGACATACATATTGTAATAGAAGTCATTTCCACAACAATTACCTGCCAGTCTCACTCTCCCTTAGCAGGAGAGGTGTGTTTCAATTAGGAGGTTCTTACCAAGGCTTCCTCCTACTTTCTGGGCAGCTCTTTGGAAATGAGGGGACTGCGGATAGGTAAGAAGAAAAACTCATTACCTGCCCTCAGAGAGTTGAGAAAGTGTGGGTTTGTACTACTCACGGCTCTGCCTGCAGGCTCCTGTCCTCAGCCACATAGTTAGAAGGAATATAGCCCTGTAGCCGTTGGCCAGAGCCATCTTCCCTTCTCTCCAAGTGCCTGGCGAACCACCAGCCCTCGCGGGAAGTGTCCAGGACTTGGAGCTTGTCGCCCGCGCGGAAGCTCAGGTCCTCTGCGGTCCTCGCCTGGTAATCAAACAGAGCCACAAAGTAGTGGCCATGGCTTCTCCTCGGCTCCTGACTCTGCGACTGGGGAGGATCGGGGGAGCAGTGGGCCACTGGGTTCTCAATCACCACCGCCGGCTTGTCGGCCTCCTGGAACGAGCAGGGGAGGCAGGGCCGCAAGTTCGCCCAGAACCTCAGACAAATGTTGCCCATGGTGCTGTGGTTGGGAGGAGGGGAGAGGGGCTTCTCCCTCTCCCCTCAGTCTGCAGATTCACTTTCTCTTCTTCCACCAGGCAGCTTGGAAGTCAGCACCAACTCCCCCGGCTTCCGAGAGGGTGCAAAGCCCTGTTTCACAAGGGGCAGACCTGCCTGCAGTGATCCTCGCTTGGGAACACGCACTTGCTTGCTTTCTGTGGCCGGAGCTGCTGCCCCAATGCCAAACTGAGTGGGAGCTGGGAGGCTGCTCGGGGAAAGATGCCTTTTCTTCTTGTCTGCTTAGGAATCCCACAGCAAAAATAAAATTAAGAGGGCTTTATTTAGACAAACGTCTGCGAACAGAAGAGTCATCTTGCTTTATGTCCCGAGGTAAAGTTAATAAGAGAAAGAGGTGAACTGCAGGTAAGATCGCATCTTGCCTCCGCCGGGCGCTCCCTCCCTGCTTCAGGTCCGTCTCTGTGGTCTGGCCGGTCCTGACCCCCACTGCTCTTTCCTTTTTGCTAATGATTAACCAACCAGCTGAGCCTATTGCCTTTAACATCCTGAGCTACGAGCTGACTGTGATAATTTCTCCTTACTTCCTGGTTTCCTTTTCTCTGTGATTTAAAAGAGATTCCTGTCCTCTCTACCTCTCCCTTCCCACACCCAAGAGAGACCAGCGCCCTCACCAGGGAGCCAAACTCTTAAAGCCCTGCCAAAGTCCATACTACCGGATAAACAGGCTAGCCCAGGGAGCTCTTTGTCTTGCTATGTTCCCAGCACAGATTTCCCCCCCCCCCCCCCCCCGCTCATGAAGATGAGTAGGATTATTTTGCCACCACTAGGGGAAATTAAAAGGATAATTAAAGTGTCTAGATATTTGTTACTGGACAAATGGCAACTGGGAAAGAACTATTGAGTTCCTACCTTTTTTCATCACTGTGAATAGATTTTTTTTTTTAAGATTTTATTTATTTATTTGAGAGAGAGAATGAGATAGAGAGACAGAGCATGAGAGGGGGGAGGGTCAGAGGGAGAAGCAGACTCCCTGCCGAGCAGGGAGCCCGATGCGGGGACTCGATCCCGGGACTCCAGGATCATGACCTGAGCCGAAGGCAGTCGCTTAACCAACTAAGCCACCCAGGCGCCCCTGTGAATAGATTTTTAATAGCTTTAAAATATATTTACAGTCTGGAAAAATACGAGAGCAGCTGACTATAATGCTGAGACCCTGAAACACTGCTCTTTCCCACAGAGACATTTAATTTCCCATCTCTCACGTACTATTTCTGAAATACATACACATACAGAGAGATTAGGGGACCAGTAGAGAGAAGGAGTAGAAGGGCTGCATGTGAGCAGCTGTGGGTCTACAGGAATTCTAACTTCATTGGTAGGACCTCAGGAGCTAATGACGCTGAGATCAGACAGCCATCCTGACGGGCAGTGGGGTTTGCTCTACTTCCTCTTGTTTGGGACAGCTGACTCACAAATGTGTGCTCTGGATCCCAAGAACAATAAGGCAGAGAATGTGGACAGATCAACACACCACCATTTTCACTAGTAGAGACCACTCTCAACTCATTTACGATGTGTCACTTGTTTTCGTATAAGACATTTATTAAAATCCTCCACTCTAAAAAAACAATCTCTATATATGTTACTGGAGGCTTGACCTGGCTAACCAAGCCTCAGCACAACCTCAAAATTCCTGTTCTTTGACAAACAGCAAGGCATTTTTAGTAATCAGAATAATCAAACTCAAGCAAAACAGGGGGAAAAAAAACCCAGGGAACAATGGCCATGGCTTCAGCCCCATCTGCTCTTACCTGGTACTAAAATCAGTCATTCATGTTGGACAGATGACCTGGCTAGAACAAGACCTCATGTCAAATTCCCAGGTTTTTCCAGTTGTCTTCAGAGTTAGAGCAGAAGCACCAACTTAGCAGTAAAAGAAAAGCCGAAAGATGAGCCACTTTTGGGTTGTCTGTTTGTTTGTGACATGGGACCGAAAATATAATTCTACATATAAGAGAAAATGGCAATTATATAATATTGAGAAGCCATAAGTATATTTTGTTTCAGACACAATATTAATTGTAAAAGTGTGGGATTCTATTAATGCCCCCATATAGAGGCATAGGATGCCAGTCTTTCCAGAGACATCTGTAGGATCTAAAAATGAAATGAGATTTGGAAGCAGCTAGAGAGGGGTATTCAAACCCAATTTGTAAGTGGAGTTTGAGACTTCAAAAATTCAAAGTTTTTAAATTCAGATACACCTCCATTATGGTCATGACAAGGCATTCTAGAAAAAGACAAAGTGGCAGATGTGCACAGCACAGTCACTGAGCTAATAAATGAAATTGAAAAAAGCGGGTGACCATCCGAAGGTGTCAGGCGAGCGATGGTCTGAGAAAGCTGAGCCATGGGGTAGGGAGAGAAAAGGTTTCTTTGTGTCAACAGTACCAGAACTCTGCAGTCACCCAAGCTTGAAGATTTAAAGTCATCTTTTTACTCTCCCCCTGGTTTCTCTGAGTTAATCAATCATTAAATTCTGCTCAGTCTTCCTTTTCATTTATTCCACAAACTTTTTTTATTCCTTCTGAATGACAGCTGGGTACTGGACAAAAAAATAAATAAAAATAGAATATTCTTCCCTAGATTATTCCAGAGCCGTCCTAAGCAGTCTCCCTTCCTCCAGCTTATTAACCCTACCTCTGACTCACCTTGCATACCACTCCCAGAGCAATTTTTACAATAGTAATAATGATGAGTGCTGGTAAAGAGTAACCATCAGAATTGGAGGGCTTTCTATGTACCAGGCCCTGTGCTAAGAATGTTACAAATGGTATTCATTTAATTCTCAGAAAATAAAAACAATAATATCTATGAGGTAGGTAGGGTTTTATGTTTGTTTTCAATTTTAAAGAAGAAACAAAGCGCCTGGGTGGCTCAGTTGTTAAGCGTCTGCCTTCGGCTCAGGTCATGATCCCAGGGTTCTGGGATCGAGCCCCGCATCACGCTCCCTGCTCCACGGGAAGCCTGCTTCTTCCTCTCCAACTCCCCCTGCTTATGTTCCTGCTCTTGCTGTCTCTCTCTCTCTGTCAAATAAATAAATAAAATCTTTTTAAAAAAGAAGAAGAAACCAAGGCTTCAGGAGATTAAGTAAATTGTCCAAGCTTACACAGCCACCAAGTGGCTGAACCATGAGTAACACCCTGGTCTCAATCTGTCTCCAAAGCCTGAGTTTTGATGACTCTAAAAAGAAGCTAATGTCATTCTTCTGTGTAAAATCCTTCAGGATATCCAATGTGTTTGGAATAAAACCTAAATTCTTTATCAGGACACATAAGGCCCTGTAACCTCTCTGACCTCATGGCCCTTCCCTGCTGCACACACACCGTGGGATGCAGGTTCCCCGGGCAACTAGTGCTCCTGAAGCCCTCCCCCCCCCCCCCCCCCCCTCCCTAACTTCCTTTTTATTTTTCCAGGCTGAGTTCAATTGATACTTTCTCTGCCATAACAGAGTAGAGGCCCCTACTCTGTGTAACCCTAAAACCTGACACACCCTTCTACTTGGTCACCTGCTGAATGCCACTTGGTTCTCTTACTTGTTTGCTTTCCCCACAAGAATTAGATTTCCTTCTCTGAATCTTCAGTGCCTTGTACAACATCCAGTATGTAAGGAGTAAATACTCTATAAGTATTGAGGAAGGAAGGAAGAGAGGGAGGGAGGGAGGAAGAGGGGTTCCTGGGCTCAGTTGGTTAAGTGTCTGACTCTTGATTTCAGCTCATGTCATGATCTCAGGATTGTGACATCAAGCCCCATGTCAGGCTTCTCATTGATCCTGGAGCCTGCTTAAGAGTCTCTCTCTTGGGGTGCCTAGGTGGCTCAGTCGTTAAGCGTCTACCTTCGGCTCAGGTCATGATCCCAGGATCCTGGGATAGAGCCGGGAGTCCAGCTCCCTGCTCGGCGGGAAGCCTGCTTCTCCCTCTCTCACTCCCCCTGCTTGTGTTCCCTCTCTCCCTGTCTCTCTCTCTGTCAAATAAATCAATAAAATCTTTAAAAAAAAAAAGCTCTCTCTCCTTCTCCCTCTGCCCCTCCCCCACCTTGCGCCCCTCTCTATCTCTCTCTCTCCCCCTCTCTGGAAAGAAAGAAAGAACACAGAAGGGAGAAAGGGAAGGAGGAGAGGGGAGGGGAGGGGAGGAAAGAAAGAAAGAAAGAAGTGAAAGGAGGGAGGGAGGGGAAGGAAGGAGGGAAGGAAGGGCCTCACAGGGTCAGAGAAACACTGTGCAAGTCACTCACATTTGAGAACAAGAATTCTGCAGTGTGAGAAGTACTGGGAGCACAGTGGGGGTGACTTTCTGTCCTTTGTCTCTAACCCTCTTTCCTCTGTTTCCTGAATGTCGGATTCCTTTGCCAGCCTCCTAGACCAGTTCTCCTGCCTGCAGCCAATCTCCCTCCCATCCTTGGATGGAACAGACTGCCACCACATTAATCTTCTTTAATCACTCTCCTGCACAATAACCTTCATCAGATCCCCACTGCCTGGAAAATATGACTTGGACTTTGAGGCTAGAGAGTTTATACTTTACGCGATCTTTGTCAGATGTGCCCTTTCCACACCCTCCTTCCATGTGGGCCTTTCTGTAGCCCTCCCACTCAGCCAGATTGCTTTACTGTGTCTTCTAACATGCCTTCTCCATTCCCACGTCTGATCCCACCTCCTGTCTCATTCCTCTGCTTAATATTCTTTCGCCTCCCAACAGACTCCTGCCTGCATTTTGAGGTCTGAATAAAAATCCCACACCTTCTCTAGGCCTTCTTTGTCCACTTCTGCCAAAATAATTTTTCCCTCCCTTGAGTCTTTCTGGCTTATACACAGCACACACACAATGTGAAATGAATTTAACCATGCTCCTGTATCCTACTTGCTGAACACTGCAACAGAAAATCCCACAGTTATTCAGTCTTATACCAAGACAAATTAATGATCTCCAACTCCCGCTAAGCCCTTAGCACTGCTCGACATTCTTTTATATGCTAGTCTGGTCAGCTGCTGTTCCCTTCATTTTCTCATAACACTGTTGCAAATTTATCCACCATTCTTCTCAGTGTCTCTGTGGATATCCTCTTTCTCCAGTGATGACCTTGCTGCAGACATTCACAGAAATTCCCAGTCTATTCAATATTAACCAATTCAATTTCCTTTTCTTGCATCAAAAAACAAAAACAAAAAAAAAACCTTAATCTGTAAATCCTTGTACATTCTTTCCTTTTGGGACAGAAACATCTACTTCTCTACCCGATATCCAGTTCCTTCTTCCTTACTAACAGAACCTTACTTTTATAGAAGCAAAATCTAGAGATATATTTCTCAGTCCTCCTTACACCTAGAAGTAGCCAGTAAAAAAGTAAACAGAAATCCTTAGGCGGAGTTTCAGGACAGTGCCTTAAAGGAGCTGGACTTAGCCAGGAGGTCAATTCTTTTTTCCTTTCCTCTTTTCTCTTTCTGCTTCCCTGGAACTCAGTTGAGATGGCTAGACTTCCACCAGACATCTTGGACCATGAGGTGACCTTAAAAATGTAAAGAGCAAAAGGTAAAAAGGAACTTGGGTCTCAGGAGTACCTACCTTCAGACTTGTTTGCAATATGGGAGACAAATTATCTGCTATCTATGTAAGGTATAATTATTTTGACTTTTTATTATATGTACCTAAGACTGATTCTAACTGATATGCTTTCAGTGACAGAAAAGGTGGTTAAATCTCATGTCTTGTGCTCTTGATATTATTCCTTTGGAGGATCTGATTCCATCAATTAGCTCTCCTCTTGCCTTTCTTGGTAGGTACCTTCCTCAAAGCCTATAATCAAACTTAAGTCTCTCAAGCATTAAAAAAAAAAGAACAAAAGAAAAAAAAAGAAAGGGAAAAAAAAGGGAAAAATAGAAAACAATTGCTAAATCCTTTATCCCACTGTAGGTAACACGCTGCCTCTCTTCTTTCTTCAGCCACATTTCTCAGAGAAAGAGTGAATATTTCCTCTTTCCCATTTTTCTCTTCCTTCCCCACTCATAGACCGCAATCTGGCTTCACCTCTGCCACATCAATGAACTTGGTCCACTGGATGTCACCAATATCTTGCCATTTGTCAAATCAAATCACTCCTTTCCCATCCTCAATTCCATTTGACCACTCTTCACTGACAAAGATTGTTTTTAAGCCTCTTACAATGTTGTCTTCTTGATTTTCTCCTTTATTTGATAATTCTTCTCGGTAATTTGCCGATTGGTCTTCCTCCACCTATCCTTCAGAGTGAATGTTCACCGGGTTTGCTGGCTAGAACCCTTCACTGGGTATACACACTACTGGGTGGCCCTGCCCTTTGCATCTATGGCTTCAATTACTGATAACTCTCAAACCTCCACCTCCATCCCAACCTTATCTGTTGAGATATCAAACTATATAGTCATGGTCTATATAGAATGTCCCAAAGGCACCTCAATTTCAAATTCAACAGATCCAAAATAACATTCATTATGATTCTCTCAAAACCTTTCATGTTTATGTATTCTCTGCCTCAGTCAAAATCATGTCAAATTGGTACCTTAAGAAGCACCCTAAACTCCTCTTTTTTCCTTACTCCCCCTAGCTGATCAATGAATAAATCCTGGGAATTCAAACTGTTTAACATCTGCTTTCATTATTGACTTCCTCTCCACCCCACTGATACTGCCTTAACTCAAGACATCTTTGGCTCTTTCTGACTCTCTAATAATCTTCCTCTTTCCAATCCCATGCTCCCCCATCCATCCTCCACTTAGGCAGAGTGTTCTTACTAGAGTATAAAACTGCTCATATTGCAACCTTTTAAAAATGGTTTGATGAAAAGAAAAATAAAGAAGGAGTAAATCAGTCCACCTGATATTCAACATATTACATAGCTACAGTAATCAAGACTGTGTGGAATCATCAGAAGAAGAGATACATAGATCAGTGAAACAGAATAGAGAACCCAGAAAGAGACCCACACAAATATGCACAATTGATTTTGGCCAAAGATGGAAAAGTAATTCAGTTGAGGAAAAATAGCTTTTTCAACAAATGGTGCTGGACCAATTGGACATGCACAGACCAAAAAAAAAAAAAAAAAAAGAACTTTGACCTTAGGCTTAGATCTTACACAAAAAATTAACTCAAAGGATCATGAACTTAAACATAAAACGTACAACTATAAAACTTTCAGAAAAAAATATAAGAGAAAATCTTTAGGATCTAGGCCTAACCAAGAAGTTCGTAGACTTAACACCCAAAGTACTATCCATAAGAGGAAAATTCATAAACTGGACTTTACCAAAAGTAAAATTTTTGTTCTCAAAGGATTCTGTTAAGAGAAGGAAAATATAAGCTACAGACTGAGAGAAAATACATAAAGTATTTGCAGATCACAACTCTGACAGAGGACTAATATCTAGAATATACAAAGAACACTACAAATTTAACAATAATAAAATAAACAATCCAATTTGAAAATGTGTACAAGACATTTAACCAAAGAAAACATACAGATAGAAAATAAGCACATAAAAAGATGTTCAACATCATTAGCCATAAGAAAAGGCAAATTAAAACCATAATGAGATATCACTACACACCTGTCAGAATGGCTAAAATAAAAAGTAAGACAACACCCAATGAGGAAGATAGGGATATGGAGACGCTAGATCACTCATACATTGCTGCTGGAAATGTAAAATGGTACAGTCCCTCTGGGTAATAGTTTGGCAGTTTCTCATAAAACTAAACATGTAACTACTGTTTGAAGCAACTATTATACTGTTAGACATTTATCCCTGAGAAATGAAAACTCATGTTCATACAAAAACTTGAACACAAATGTTTTTAGCAGCTTTATTCATAACAGCCCCAAACTGGAAACAACCCAGCTGTCCTTCAGTGGCTCTTCAATGGCCACCGACTGCCTTTAGGATAAAGGCTATATTTTAGAAGGAATCCAAGGCTCCTCATCACCTCGCTCCTGCCTAACTCATTCTATTCCACTCTATATCACTCAGAGTTTTTAGGCAAATTAAGAAACCAGCTCTGGCTAAATTATGCTGAAAAAGAAGATACTGAAATGATTCAAGTGGTTTTCAGAGTCAACAGTAAAGTTGAAGAACAAGGTTTGTGAAAGCCAGCAGAAATAAAGCTGTGTGGCCATGTCCAGAGTCTTCCCACAAGGACAACAAGTCAGTGAGGGACTACTACCATCAAGGACATTGGGCACTTCCACTGGTTCCACCACTGGCTCTATCACAGCTCCACCACCACTGGATACTAGATGACACTGTCCCCTCCAAAGCATCTCACCCCAACTCCAGCTGTCAGGGTTCAGAGAGAACTTTCACAATGGACGATGGGACTTTGCCTCCCCAACTCATACGGTAGAACTTTTCCCACTAGGATGTCCCAGAAAAAAAGACATCTTGGAACGTGATACAAAATAAAACTAAAAATCTTAACCCCATCTAGTTTTCTTCCAAACTCTAGCTGTGGGCTCATGTAAGTCTTAAAGTCCCCAAACGTGCCTTGCTTCTCCATACATGTTAACCTTTGTCCACTCCTCTCCTTTTGCCTAGTATGGTTTCCCCCAGTTCCTCTCCCTTTTTGAACCCAAGTGTCCTCCAACTTATTTGCCAGATAAATATGGGTACTTGGGTAAGAGTCGGAGAAAGTGTCTCCCTCCTTAATTCTTTCTTGACAACTTTATTAAACAGAATTGACTACTTCCTCATTCGTGTCCCCCACCAGATGCTATAACCATTTCTATCATTTAGCTCATATCTGTCTCACCCAATCAATTCTAACCTCTTTATACACTTATTGTATGTAGCCTTCCTTTGCTTCCCATATCAACATAATACCTAACACGGAATAGGTACTCAATAATGCATGCTGAGAGTGAACATCATTCATCTAAAACACAGATTGTAATACCTTAAGTCATTTAATATCCATTTATGTGTAATTGCATTGTTTTCCCCAAGCACATTGCTCTGTCCTTGAAGTTAAGTGTGTCTCTCATTTCTTTGCATGTCAAGGAGAATCTAGAACACCATCCTATGCACAGGGGACCTCCCTGCTTCCCCTCTTGCTCTGCCACAAGTCTACTCTCCAAATGGCAGTCCAAATTATCTTTATAAATTTTTATTTTATTTTTTGAGAGAGAGAGAGAGTGGGGGGGGGGGGGGGGCCAGAGGGAGACACAGAATCCCAAGCAGGCTCCATGCTCAGCATGGAGCCCAACACAGGACTTCATCTCATGGCCCTGAGATCATGATCTGAGCCGAAGTCAAGAGTTGGATGCTTAATTGACTGAGCCACCCAGGTGTCCCCGAAATAATCTTTGAAAGTATTGGGGTGCCTCAGTGGCTCATTCTGTTAAACGTCTGCCTTTAACTCAGTTCATGATCTCGGGGTCCTGGGATCGAGCCCCGTGTCAGGCTCCCTGCTCATAGGAGAGCCTGCTTCTCCCTCTCCCTCTGCCTCTCCCCTTCCTTGTGCTCTCTCTCTGTGTTTCTCAAATAAACAAAATCTTTAAAAATAAAAAAAAATTTGGGGCGCCTGGGTGGCTCAGTCATTAAGTGTCTGCCTTCAGCTCAGGTCATGATCCCAGGGTCCTGGGATCGAGCCCCGCATCGGGCTCCCTGCTCGGCGGGAAGCCTGCTTCTCCCTCTCCCACTCCCCCTGCTTGTGTTCCCTCTCTCGCTGTGTCTCTCTCTGTCAAATAAATAAAATCTTTAAAAAAAAAAAAAATAAAAAAAAAAAAATAAAAATAAAAATAAAAATAAAAATAAAAAAAAATTTAAAAATAAATAAAAGTATAACTCAGGGGCACCTAGATGGCCCCGTCAGAAGAGAATACAACTCTTGATCTCAGGGTCATGAGTTTGAGCCCCACATTGGGTGTAGAGATTAAATAAATTTAAAAAAAAACTTAAAAAAATAAAAATATAGGGGCACCTGGGTGGCTCAGTCGTTAAGCGTCTGCCTTCGGCTCAGGTCATGATCCCAGGACTCTGGGATCAAGCCCCGCATCAGGCTCCCTGCTCAGCGGGAAGCCTGCTTCTCCCTCTCCCACTCCCCCTGCTTGTATTCCCTCTCTTGCTGTGTCTCTGTCTGTCAAATAAATAAATAAATAAAAATCTTTAAATAAATAAATAAATAAAATAAAAATATAAGTCAGATGTATGTTTTTCAATAGCTTCCCATCACTGGAAATAAATTCCAAACTTCGTATCTTTAGGTAAAATGCCCTGCTGGCCTATCTCCAGCCCGCCCCTCCAATATCATCTCCCCTTTCTCCTTCCTTGGCTCTCTGTGGTCCAGCCAAAGTGGCCATATTTCTGTTCACTGAGGCAACAGCCAAGGCCTTTTTCTGCCCAGCGACTTTTTACTCACCATTCTCCAAGCCAAGAAGACTCCTTTCAGACGCTTCACGCAGATGTATCCTTTAGTTTTCAGCCTAGCTCCTCAAAGAGGTTACCCTAACCTCTGAACCTGGCTTCTCTCTTAGAGTGTGCTATTGGTTGAATTGTGTCCCTCCAAAAAGATAAGTTGAAGTCCTACCTCCCAATAAGTCAGAATATGACCTTATTTGGAAATAGGCTCTTCTTGGCAAAATTCACTTTCTTCCGTTGGCTCATATGCCACCTGGCACCCTGGGATCTTTGATGTGTTTCATCTTAGCCTTCATCAGTCTCTCATTTAGCCAGCTTCAGTGGGATGAGACACTAGCCTGACACAGGGCAAAATGACAATAATCTATTAGAACGAACTAAAGAATATGAAATATATTATGGAGAGCTCAAGTTACATATGAAGAAAATGAGAAGGAGGAGGAGGAGGAAGGGATAGCATTAATACCTGAAGCACAAGGTAACAACTTAATTCTAAGTTTGTCCCAGTTTTCTCAGCCAAAGAGTACAATGTTCATTTCAGACCTGAGAAAGAGGACCAGACATATTTGCCTGAGACTTGAAATTTAAGAGAAAGTTGTGATTATTAGAAGCCAAAATGGACTCAAAAAAAAAAAAAAAGGGATGCCGAATTAACCTCAATTTCTTTCTTCATATAGAATGGCTATACAAAGGGAAAATTTTTCACTTGCAGCAGCACTTAGGAAATATCAGAGCAAATGCTGAGGTTTTATCTTACTGCAACTGGTTGTTACCAGCTGAAACCTTCACGGCATGAAGGACATGAACTGTGAGAAGCTCAGCTTGCCAGAGCCTTACTGTCCATAACTGAAGCATCTTTCCTGATCAATGACAATGGACTATGGCGAACATCAGCCAACACTGAGCACTGGCCTCATTCTGTCCCTATCTAGAGGGTGTGTTTTCAATATTAAAGAGCATAACCAGGAAACCCCATTTCTCACTGTTCAGAAACCATGACTATTCCCTTCAGTGAACTACTCAGTGAATTTCTTTACTGATATGAGTTCCCTTGCTTGCAAGAAAATTAATTCAGCTTTGGAAAAGAAAAGAAAAAAAAACTCTTTGAAGCTCTTCCTTTCATTCTTTGGCACTATAAAAGACACGAAATGGGTGTAGTATATCTAGATTTCAGCAAGATACTGAAAAATATTCTAAAGAGATCCATAAAGGGGATTAGATAAAGAACTTGCTTTCCAGAAGAACGGAGTATTCTTGTATATACAATCTTCTAGAAACAGCTGATATGCCTTTTCTAAAATGGAAATAGGTATTCCTGGTTGACCCAGGTGGCTTGTCCCTGCCTGTTAAACAGATACTTCATTAATCAAGGTTCTCATCTACCCAGCAGCAAAATTATTTCAGCACAGGAACAGCTTGAAGATATTGCAGGTTCAGCTCCAGACCACTACAATAATGCAAATATTGCAATAAAGCAAGTCAAATTATTTTTTGATTTCCCAGTGCAAATATAACTTAAGTTTACACTATACTGCACTCTATTAAGTTTGCAAGAGCATTATCTCTAAAAAACAAAAGATAAAACCTTAATTTAAAAACCCTTTATTGTTAAAAAATGCTAACAGTCATCTGAGTTGTCAGCAAGTCATGATCACTGATCACAGATTACCATAACAAATATAATAATAATGAAAAAGTCTGAAATATTGCATGAATTACCAAAACGTGATACAGAGGCACAAAATGAGCAGATGCTGTTGGAAAAATGGTGCTGACAGACTTGATGCAGGGGTGTCACAAACCTTCCATTAAAAAAAAAGTTATATCTGCAAAGCACAATAAAGTGAAGCACAATAAAACGAGGTATGCCTGTATTTGCAAAATTCCAATAGCATTAATAAAATCCTAACCCAGGGTAGGGGGGAGAATATTGTCATATGTCCAATCAGCATTTTCCAATTAAAAGATATATGCAATAGGTTTATTTCTGTTACCCAAGGTTGTAAAATTTTTAGTCATTACCAATAACAATTATACTGGCTCTGACTTAGACATACATGATTTTATATAGAAACAAAAAAATTCTTATAATAAACTTTGCAGATTTAGAATATTCATGCCAAGTAATTGGGCAGAATTTCAAGAATTTCCTGTTCATCTAGGCCTTTTTTTTTCCTCTTGATAAATAAGTAGTATACTTGGCATTCTTTTTTATTATTATTATTGGACTATCTCTAAGTAATATTCAGGTTTCTACTATTCATATTAATGGTTATTGTTTAATTGTCCTCATGTTTTTAAGCATTTCTTTTCATTTGTTTCTTAATTCAAAAAAAAAAAAAAACTACTACCCTCATAAATTCCTACTATTTAAAGTCATGGTTAAAGAAATATTTTAGTTAACTTCAGACGAAAACCTCCAATAATTTTTCAAAAATAATGAGACTCTAGAAAGGTTAGATTTTTTTTTCAAGTGCTTTACATTTTAACAACTAAGCTCATAATAATTATGTTTTCGTGGTGTTTATATTGAAAATCTCCTGTTAAATCATTTATATGTATAGTCGTACATGGCACAGCAATTTACAGACTTGTGATTGGTGTAACTGGTGTCTTGGGTCTTGAAAAATAATTTTGGAAATTTAGGCAAGTGTCAGCATCTTACTGTTACTTGGGAAACCATCAAAGTAAATATATTTAATATACAATGAAAGCCTATTAGAAGGTGGTTTTCTTTTCCTCAGTGGAAGTTAAACTACGAGTCATATCTATCTCCTGTGTACAGAATGATATATGTGTATCTGGTTCACTTTAACACCAAAAGCCTATAAACTGTGTGCTATACTCATCTTTAGAAAGGCGCATTCATTACAGTTTGGTTAACTGTACATATTTTTACATCTCCTCAATTAATGGGAATTTCAGAATATTGACCTAAAACAGTATATATGAAATGAGTTGCAATTCCTTTCTACAAGTCTAGCCCCAAATGTATAGAATGTGAGACAAACTTCCCTCTTGTCATTCTCTACTTGGGACTACAGCAGAGGATCTGTCTCTAGCCACTGGAGGTCATGTGTTGAATCTCTATTAATCAGTTCATGTCAGATGCAATCAGAATTTTGTCCAATTACAAAGACACTCATCCACTAATCTATCAAAAGCAACTGTGTGTAACACTCATGCTTTAGAAGATTAAACCACATGCTATTAATGGAGCAGTTGAAGGAAGGACACTTTAGTAACTTATAAAACAGTGGCCTATAAACAGTTACTTATTTCAGTAGTCCTTGGAGCTTATCTCTTTTGCTTCACTAAGTCAACAAGTATTTACTGAGCTCCTACCATGTGTCAGGCACTGGGTTAGTGCTTGGGGATATAAAATTAAATAAAGCAAGCATAGTCTCTCCTGTGTAAGGACATTATTACAAACAAAAACTGTGACCATATAAATACTGTCGATGTAGAGGGAGATACAGATCTAAGTAAGATATAAATTTGTTTGGACAGAATGTCCCCATCTTTGACTTCCACTATAGTTTTCTTCTTCTATAATTTATTCAACATATAATCATTGAACATTGCCTACAAGGCATCAGGCATGGCGGTTGCTCTTGAGAATGTTGACATGAAAACAGACACAGCCTCTATCCTATATAGAATTTATAAACTAGTAGAGGAGACAGTATTAGACAAATACAGAAATAATTAATAAATAATGGTTATTTGCTAAGAGCTATGGAACAGAAATACAAGTTCTATAAGAGGGCTATCTATTCTAGACAACAGTCTTTAGATTTATACTTGTTTCATCTTTGTATCATCCACAGAGGTTGGAAAAGGACACTGAAAAAACTGACACTTAAATGACTATTTGTTGAGCAATTGAGCCCTGAATTTGAGAACTAGGTCAGAAAATATCACTCTTGAAAAGTGAAAATATTAATCAAAATGACTAGATGTGGTTATTATTGCTATTCAAGGGTATTTCCAGTTCTCCTTTTCCAAGCACGTGGTAGAATTGTACTTTCCTATCATTTTGAGGATAAGCATGGCCTTATGACTTGCTTTAACCAAGGAAATGTTATTAGAATTGATGTGTATCACTTTCAAGGAAAAGCCTTTAAGAGGAAGTGTGCAATTAAATGCATTTCCTTCCCTTACCATAACAACAATGTTCCAGATGAGGGATGATCTATTAGCCTACTTCTCTGGCTGAGCAAAACATGGCGCAGAGCCTCACCAACCAGGCGGATACATATAAGCTAACTGAGAAATAACCTTGGTTGTTTCAGGCCTCAGAGATTTTAAAGATTGTTAAGGATCGTAGCATTTAACTTAACCCTAACTGACTGATAACCTAGATGAAGTTAGACATCTATGGAAAGTGTAATGGGGGGAGGTGGGTAGGGAGGAGACACATCTACAAGAATATAAAACAAACTGCTGATAAGATTAGAGAGCTTCCCAAACCTCAGCAAAAGACTTATGGTGCTCCTTGAAAAAGGAAGTATCCCTTTCAAATGGATCCTAGAAAATCTAATATGTTTGTCATGAGAAAGTTTATTATGTAATATAGGATTTGTGTGTATGTGACTGGTAAGTATTAAAAGAGAAGACAAAAAGAATGTGTCCCTCAACTGTACTCTGATTTTAACTACCACTTATTATTACAGAATTTTGGTAAGCATGTAAAAGTTTCCCACTCTAGAACATATTAGATGAAGTTATCATCTGCTTGGTAACACTCAATTTCCTTGTCCAGATTCTGTATTACTGAGCAACTTTCACTGTTTTGGATTCCTGAATAAATCTTATTAGCCCTGCCAAACATACCTGTTCCTAGGAATTAATAATTTGACATATATTTGATAAATCATTCCTGTGAATATAACTAGTATATATTTTATAAACTTGACTACTTGGGGATAATTTGATTTTTAAAGTTTCTAAATATGCATTATTGAGAACCAGGCCCTATGCCAGTGTTGATTCTATTAATGTACTGATGCTCCAAAACACTCAGTCTGAAATGGCTGTCAGCCTTATGTGACACAACATTTGGTGCCGGAAGACAACACTGTCATTGTCTTAACTAAAATAGCAGCTATGACTGGAAAGAATTACACAGGTTGAAGTTATGAGAAATAAGAAGCATTTACAATAATAATCTTGAGCTTAAAGGTAGACATGATGCAGAAGTTAAACTACTAAATGTTAAGTTGTTGAAAAGACTGCTGAATTTTTAAAAAACAATCTTTCCAAACTAGACTATGTTGTAACATTTAAGGTATTTATTTTTTGGCATTTGTAAGATATTACCATTTTTTGACATTTGTAAAATATTACCATTATGAATATTTTAAGAATTGTTACTGTTATGTATTTTATGAGAAAGGCATTATTTCTCTACCTTATATGATTTATAAGTTTAACCTAATACTTAAGTATAATTATTCTCAAAATCCAATTTTCTTCCAGTTAAGTATATATATATTTTAAGATTTTATTTATTTGAGAGAGAGAGAGGGAGAGAGAGCATGAGCCACGGCAGGAGGAGAGGGAGAGGGAAAAACAGACTCCCCGCTGAGCAGGGAGCCCAATGCGGGGCTCAATCCTGGGACTCCAAGATCATGACCTGAGCCCAAGGCAGCCACTTAACTGACAGAGCCACACAGGCGCCCCCAGTTAAATATATTTTTAATTTTATACATAGGAATGTAAGAGTGGGGCAAGAATTCATGTAACAGAAATTTGATATGCAATGAAATTGACTACAGAAATATCTATTCTCTTAAGCAACGGGTTTCAATAATTTTCCTCAAGTAATGCCGTATGTACTTACTATAGGACAAAATGCAATGGAGGAAAATCATAGTCAATGATTTAGAAAATCTTAACTGGAAACAAAGAAATGTATTGAACTTAACATGAAACAAAATACATCAGTACAATAAAAATAATTTTAAAAATTTAACACAAATCATTGTTAAAAACATTAAATAACAAAAGCACTAAACTTACTAAAGATGAGAGGGTTAAGTGGCAGTTAACTGATCATTATTTTCAAACTATTCCAAGAAGATCCTACAGTCTATGGCTTACTTTCCTTTGTGCATAATATTATGTGGGGAACAATTTTTCAATTCATGCAATAATATTTATACTGCACTTTTCCATATAAATGTGTTCATAAATATTAATCAATTCCCACAACAACACTGTGAGAAAGCTAAGAATTATCCAGAGTTGACAGACTGAGAGCTTAAAGTGATGTTTGGCTATGATGCCAAGGACTGCTGAGGGAATTAATAAGAGAGCTGACAACAGAGTCAAAAGTCCTGGCTCTGGCTGCTGCCAGGGTGAAGGAAACTGTCACAGAGCTTTCTTGTCCTGTCCTAACTCCTGGGCTCCACAGTGACACCACGAGTCACAAGCATCTTCTCCTACACTACCCCTGCAAGGTCAGCAAAGCTATCACAGATTCTTCTAGCCTAGCTCTTAGTGTTTCAGAGGTAGGTGTCTCACTTCTCCTTAGAGAACATTAAGAACATTTTCAGCTCTCTGTCTCTGTCAAATAAAAAAAAAAAAAAATTCAAATCCGTAATTCAGAGACCTGCTTCAAGAAGTCTTCCGTAAGCCCAAATGACAGAATCTACTTAGAGCCAAGAAGGAATATCACTCACTGCATTCTGCAAAGTTAAAACCAGGAAACTGGGACTGACTTATCTGAATAAGTCATCTTGGTCTGCATGCTTTTAATGTTAGGAAGCTTGCAGTATGTATGCGGCATGCTGGTGACTAACCATCCCAGTGACCCAGGACCTGAAGGTCTCTTGGTACAGAGGACTCTCTGTGTTAAAACTAAGGAAGTACCAGGGAAACCCAAATGTTGGTTATCTTATCTCTAGGTAATGAAATATGCAGATGCTTCTTTATTTTATGTGACTGGTGAAATGAACATAACCAGTTGTCTTATTTCTGCAGGTAATTAGATATACATTGGGTAAAATTAAACTTGAGCAAAAATTTTCAAAGTTTTTTAAAAATATACCTCTTAGTGAGTTATGGCCAAATTTTCAAAGAGAGTAAAATTTCATATAGAGTGTCAAATTGCCATGGGGTAGGACCATCAGTGTACGGAAAAATCCATACTGAAAACTTGTCTTAAGATTCTTTCTTTGCAGGGGCTCCTGGGTGGCTCAGTCGTTAAGCATCTGTCTTCAGCTCAGGTCATGATCCCAGGGTCCTGGGATCGAGCCCCACATCGGGCTCCCTGTTCCATGGGAAGCCTGCTTCTCCCTCTACCAGTCCCTCTGCTTGTGTTCCCTCTCTCGCTATCTCTCTGTCTGTCAAACAAATAAATAAAATCTTTTAAAAAAAAATTCTTTCCTTGCATAGGAATCAGACTGAGATCTCTCAGAATTAGAGAGATCTAGTTCCCCTTGTCCCACCTCAAGGCCTCTTCTCATCTGTGGCTCTTAGCTACCCTATTTTAGAGCCCTAAAGAGTCCTAAAGAGTCAGGGACATGAGAAACTTCTTAAGGTTCTCCAGGATACACAAGAATCTGAATGGCTGCCCTGTTTTATCTGCCATGGCTCCTCCACCCTGTTGAGCCAAGCTAGATGAGATCCTCTCTTTGAGATTACAATCTGGCTGGTTACAACCTGGGAAGCCAGAGACATTCCCTGCTCTGGGGCCTCCCCATTAACCCCTCTTTTGTGAGTGCTCAGCCAGGAGGACAGAAGTAGAGATCAGGCTCATTGCAATCACCCAAGGTCTCAGTTCTCACCTGGGCCCCTCTGATTCTCTTCTTCCCATCTGCTTGTTAAACTCTTCTCTCCCGTGGGGAGAGAAACCAGCTGTTAGGTCATCATCTATTCACTTCTCCGCTGTGGATGGAATACACTGCTAGGTCCCCCAGGTTTTAGCTCTTCTACAGCTACTTACTCTCTGTGTGACTATGAGCAAGTTTGTTTATTTGTTTTAAACTTATTTTTTCAAACTTGTTTTTCTTTTTAACCTTTGTTTCCTCAACTGTAAAAATGGGGATTATTATAGTATTTACAGCATGTGGGTTGTTGTGAAGATTAAATAAGTTAATAAATGTGAAATGCTTATAAAAACTTTGACACAAAGTAAGCCTTCAACAAGTTAATAATATTTTCAATTTTGTTGTGATTATTTAAATCCAAGCTTTGAATTATAAAAACAGTAATAATAACTTTTTTTTTTTTCCTCTCAGAAGCTGGTTCTTACAAGAGAAAGCCTTTCTTTTACTACTCTTGTTTCTGGTAAAGACTCAAAAGTCTACTTTGAAACTCAGGTGAGAAATTAACTCTTCATTTAGGGATCTTTTGTTTCCTTCTCTCCCTGGGGACCTAGATCTCAGTTTTTTGCTCTGCTTCTAACTATGAAAGGAGTATCCCTCAGCATCAAATTAAGGAGTAAAGAGAAGAAAAACTACTAGGTGATATTATTGTCCTTTGCCAGCTATGTGACCTTGGCAAGTGGCTTAAATTCTGAGCCTCCGGTTTCCTCATCTATGAAATAGGGAGAATAATAATTTAGTGATTGAGTAAATCCATCAACAAAAATTTACCGAGTACTATATTCCGGAAACCTTGCCTGGTCCTGGAGATAAAAACTTGAACCAGGCACAGTCCCTGACCTCACTGAGTTTATAGCCTAGTGCGAAAGAGACTAAACCAATAATTACAGACAAATCTAGTAAGTTCCATTGTGATGAAAGTGATAAAAGGGACCTCAACCTCGTCAGGTTGTCTTCCTGAAGCAGGGACATGTTAAGCTGAGACTAGAAATGGGGAGGGAGATGAGCTGCAGTAGAGGGCAGAAGAACAACAATGTGAACTTAACCAGTTGTTTTATTTCTGTAGGTAATCACATACACATGGGGCAAAGATCCATTTCAGTAAAAAATGCCAAATTTGTGGGGTGCCTGGGTGGCTCAGTCGTTAAGCGTCTGCCTTCGGCTCAGGTCATGATCCCAGAGTCCTGGGATCAAGGCCCACATCAGGCTCCCTGCTCGGCCGGGAAGCCTGTTTCTCCTTCTCCCACTCCCTCTGCTTGTGTTCCTGCTCTTGCTATCTCTCTCTCTCTGTCAAATAAATAAATAAAATCTTAAAAAAAAAAAAAATGTTAAATTTGTCATAATAAAATAATGGCATGTGCAAAGTTGTGACATAGGTAAGGAATCTCAAGACTGTCCAGATGCTTAAAGAGGGCCACTGTGGCTGGAATGAACAGAGCGAGGAGAGTGGGAAGAGGTGAGAATGAAAAGAGGGGCCAGATGTGCAGGACCCTGGAGACTCTAGAATGTGAAAAGGTAATGAGATAATGAAGATAAAATTTTGGCACACAACTCTTCACTTAACATTGATTCCTTCCTGCAAACGTAGAGTTTCTTACCTTCATTATGGTTTTTCTTAGTGCTCTTTGTTTTTTAGTGTTTTAAGTTAAGCTGAGTCACTTCACTCATACATTCCCATCTCCTAAGTATGTTTCTATTACAA
The DNA here is from genome assembly GCF_002201575.2 of Neomonachus schauinslandi. NCBI lineage: Eukaryota > Metazoa > Chordata > Mammalia > Carnivora > Phocidae > Neomonachus > Neomonachus schauinslandi. The sequence goes on along the minus strand of NC_058410.1, from coordinate 45,924,319 downwards.
GTACTCTCATCAAAAGTTTATCATCACTGTCAAATAATGCAAGATTTTTTTGAAATTATTCATTTTTTCCTTACAGTATGTTATGAAGATATGCAGATTTATGTGTCCTACTTATATATGCAAATTTATAAATATTAAACAGCAAAGGTCAAAATTACTTACCTTTAAATTATTCTGAAGTAGCCTGTTCTATTCCAAAGCATTCTGTATCACCTTTCATTCCACACTTCACATATTTTACTTTCAACTGTGGTGTCTTTTTCTAGATTTTAAAAATGATTCCACTATTAGATTTTTAGGCTATTTTTTTTTAAAGATTTTATTTATTTATTTGACAGAGAGAGAGAACACAAGCCGGGGGGGGAGAGGGGAGGAGTAGAGAGAGAGGGAGAAGCAGGCTCCCTGCTGAGCAGGGAGCTGAGCAGGGAGCCTGACAGGGCACTAGGGATCATGACCTGAGCTGAAGGCAGATGCTTAACCAACTGAGCCACCCAGGCGCACTGGGACTTTCTTTTTTTTTAACAAATGAGAATGTGTGATTGTTTTTTATCTATTTCAGTCTTTGTACAACTACAACGATAAAGAAGCCAAAGGTATGAGATAGTCCAGAATAACCATGCTGAATTGTCCCTGATTGGTCTAAAGCCTTCATTGCATTTATTTTGAGGATGGAAACTAGTAAGTGAACTTAACTGCTCAAAGGTCACACATTTCCGATGAACTTTCATGTGTGTTTTTCTCAGACTTAAGTGGTACAGTGATCTGGCTGCACTGAATGGCCTTGCAGACCCAGTCACTAATTACATATATATTGTCATATGAGTGCTCTGTGCACTGATTCTCTAAGTTAAAACAATAACAATAGCAACAACAATGATAAAATGTCTTTCACTCGGCTGCCAATTTGAATCTGAACTTGTCAGAGAAAGGTATTGATCAGAGTAAAAAAAGTAGGAAGACAATATTATAAATTATTTTGATTATACGCATCTACATTCTCTTGAAAAATTCATCTCCCAATCAGTAAACATATTTTCAGCTACCCTAGAATAATTCTACATTATTCATATATCAGATTGACTCTGCAAAAAAATATAAGGAAAGAAACCTAAAAAGTTTTCATGCTTATCACATTAGATTAATGAACTAATTCATACAAAAAGAGGCATATTACACATCCTATTTTATCTGTTTTTACCTGTGATGTAGGTGCTGTTTTTTACCTTTATTACAAAATAGAAAGCTGAGGCTCAGAGAAGTTAAAGTAACTTACAGTATGGGTCAAGCCCAAAATTTTTGCCAAGGCATCTGACACTGAACTCCTGGTTCCTTTCCAGGCAGTGGAAGAATCATTTCCCACAAGACTCACTGACAGTAAAAATGCAGCCCTAAAACTCCAGTCCCCCCCGCCGACCTTGGAGCCCAGGGCTGCCTGGCCTTTCCTTTCAAAAAGATTCCTGTTGACTTCAACCTGATCCGCAGGCAAAGTGGTCTTTAAATCCCAGGGCTTCCTCACCACCCCATGCAAATTTGTAATTTGGTCTTTGTGGGTAGGATCACAGTGCAGATTCAATTTGATCTTTCTCTAAATTATGGCCTCTCTTTCCTCTGACTGGAACTGTAATTACCCCCTGACTTCTTTCCTGATTATTGTATTCATTTACACATTCCCTCACTCATTGAACAAACATTTCCTGACTACTTCTGACATGCCAGGGACTATGCGGGGCCCCAGAGAAAGCCTGTGCTTCTTTCCCAGAAGATGGGGAATCACCTTTGCGTGGCCACAGATCTCCAGACCAACACTGCCCACGACCAGATGCCTTATTTGTTTCGCCCATCAGATCAACTCATACTCTTAAAGCAGTTACACAAAGCTGGACACAGGTGTGCCTTACAAGATAGTGGATATCAGACAACGAAAACTGCAGGAAAGTGGCTTTCTGACCCAGGAGGAAAGTGTCACATCTTCTGGATCCCCTCAATCTTTCAGCCGTTATGAACATGGCATCCCAGGATTTGTTGGACAGAGAGGTATTTAACTTGTTAGGTAACGTCGTTTATTCCCAAGGTCAAAGACAATAGAACACTCCCATAAGGACAGTCTTGTTCTATTTCTAAAGCCCTTTAACCAATTAAAAAAAAAAAATGAATCTAACCAGCCTGGAGTCCAGTTATTGGATACAGGAAGATCCTAAAGAGTTTAGGATAGGTTCCTAATAAAAAAAGTTGGTTGTGGGAAGGGGGGGAGTTATGGTGCCAGGCTTTCTGTTAGGATTTTAATACTCATAATACCCCATAAATGAAGTGAATACCTTATTTGTTAAACTTGCAAAATTGTGAAATAGAGAAAACACAGAAAAAAGTACATAAAACTTAAATTTACAGCTTAACGAACTGTTGCAAAATGAACACTCAGGTAACACCTACTCAAATAAAGAACTAGAATATTACAGGCACACTGATGGAAACTCTGCGGGACCCTTCCACATCATAGCCCCAGGCATCGCCCACAGCCAAACACTTCCCTGACTTCTAGGGAATTCAACTTCCTTCCATTTCCTTATGGTTTCACAGTCTAATTTACCATCTCTAAAACTGTCATTTGATTTTTTGCCTATTTGGGGGGGGGTCATACAGTAACTATTCTATTCTGCCTGGCCTCTTTTGCTTAACATTATGTCATTAAGAGTCATCCATTTTATAACATACATCAGAAATCCATTCACTTTTATTGCTGCATGGTATAAATTTGGTTGAAAACACCACAATTGTGTATTCTTCTGGGATGCAACTTTTGGATTGTTTCCAGTTTGGGGCCATTTTGAACAATACAATGAACTTATATGGATAGGCCCCTGATATAAGTGTACACATTTTTCTTGCTAGTAGTGACATTCCTGGGTTGTGGGTTATGGGTATCCTCACCTTCACTAGATACTCCCAAACAGGCTGTGCTGATCTGTACTTCTACCACCAATTCATAAGTCCTCACTACTCCACATCCTCATCTGACTTGTATTGTTAGATTTTTAATTTTTGCCAGTCTGAAGAATAGTATCTCACTGAGGTTTTAGTCTTCGTTTTCCTGGATAAAAAGCTTTTGTACAACAAAGGAAGCAGTTGATAAAACTAAAAGACAACTGACAGAATGGGAGAAGATATTTGCAAATGACATATCAGATAAAGGGCTAGTATCCAAAATCTATAAAGAACTTATTAAACTCAACACCAAAGAACAAATAATCCAATCAAGAAATGGGCAGAAGACATGAACAGACATTTTTCCAAAGAAGATATCCAAATGGCCAACAGACACATAAAAAAATGCTCAACATCACTCGGCATCAAGGAAATACAAATCAAAATTGTAATGAGATACCACCTTACACCAGTCAGAATGGCTGAAATTAACAAGTCAGGAAATGACAGATGTTGGCGAGGATGCAGAGAAAGGGGAACCCTCCTACACTGTTCGTGGGAATGCAAGCTGGTGCAGCCACTCTGGAAAACAGTATGGAGTTTCCTCAAAAAGTTGAAAATAGAGCTACCCTACGACCCAGCAATTGCACTGCTGGGTATTTACCCCCAAAATACAAATGTAGTGTGATCCGAAGGGGCATCTGCACCCCAATGTTTATAGCAGCAATATCCATAATAGCCAAACTATGGAAAGAGCCCAGATGTTCATCGACAGATGAATGGATAAAGAAGATGTGGTGTATATTATTACGCAGCCATCAAAAAAATGAAATCTTGCCATTTGCAACGAAGTGGATAGAACTAGAGGGTATTATGCTAAGTGAAGTAAGTCAATCAGAGAAAGGCAATTATCATATGATCTCACTGATATGTGTAATTTAAGAAACAAAACAGAGGATCATCGGGGAAGAGAGGACAAAATAAAACAAGCCAAAACCAGAGAGGGACACAAACTATAAGAGACTGCTAATCAAAGGAAACAAACCAAGGGTTGCTGGAGGGGAAGGGGGTGGAGGGATAGGGTAACTGGGGGATGGACATTAAGGAGGGCATGTGATGTAATAAGCACTGGGTATTATATAAAACTGATGAATCAGACCTGTACCTCTGAAACCAATAATACATTATAAGTTAATTAATTGAATTAAAATAATTTAAAAATAAAAATAAATAAAGATTTTTTATTTATTCATTTGAGAGAGAGAGACAGAAAGAGCACAAGCAGGGGGAGAGGAAGAGGGAGAAGGAGAAGCAGATGCCCCGCTGAGCTGGGAGACCGACGTGAGGCTCCATTCTAGGACCAGGAGATCATGACCTGAGCTGAAGGCAGACGCTTAACCAACTGAGCCACCCAGGTGCCCCTCATTTTTCTGGTTTCTAATGATACTGAACATCTTTATTTATATTCCATTTGTATGCCCTCTTTTCTGAAGTGTCTACTCGAGTATTTTGCCTAATGAAGAAGAAATAAGCATTACTATAAGCCAAGTAAAAAAATGACCAGTAACACTTATGGGTAAAATAAAATGAGGACTGAAGATTGACCATTGGGTTTAGCAAATGGTATCACTGGCGAACTTAGAGTTGGTGAAATGTTGGAGGAAAAAGTTTGTGTGCTTAAGAGAGCATGAGAGGAGGGATCACAGGCAGTGAGACAGACAACTATTTCAATCAGTTTTCATTAAAGGGTGCAGAGAAATGGAATAATTTAAGATGAGAAAAATAACAGCATGCTTGTATGATGGTGAAAGGATTTAGTAGAAAGGAAAAATGTCACAGGAAAGGGGAGAAAGCGCTGTTTTTGAGAGGATGAGCTACGGTGCTCCAATAGAGGGTTGGCCTTACATGTATGTGTAGATAGTTTATAGCAGTGCTTCTCAAACTTCACATGTGGGGGTTTTGTTAAAATACAGATTACTGAGCCTTACCGCCAGATTTCTGATTCAGTCATTCTCCAGTGGGATCCAAGAATTTCTGTTTCTAGCAAGTTCCCATGGGCTGCTGCTGATCTGGGGACCACAACATAAGAACGACTGCTCTCCAGTAATAGGAGGCAAGGTAGAGTACCTAAGCATATGTGCTAGTTAGTACTGGGTAATTTCCAGAAAAATAGAACCTTGGTCAACACTTGAAAGTGAAGATGAGGGGACATGGTAGCAATGTGACATGAGGAAAACCATAAAGTAATCATTTAGGACAGCAGTAGAGTGAATGCATCAGGGCAGTAAAGTATTATTGCATAATAGCATTAAGTACTCATTGAAATAGATGTGCAATGGTTGTGTATATTTTCTTCAGCCAGGATCAGCTGCTCAGGTGTAAATACAAAGAACAAAAAGAGTTGAATTCAACCTGTGTGTCTGTTACCTACTGCTGCATAACAAGTAACCTCAAAACTCAGTTGCTTAAAACAATATTTATTAATGTTCAGGAATCTACAGTCAGCTAGGTAGTCTTGCTGGTATGAACCGGGCTTGGTTGATTGTGGCTGGGCTCACACATGATCTAAGGTCGGCTCATAAGTCACTGGGGACTGACTGATTTTGGATGGCCTTGCTCACATGTCTGGTATTCTCCTGACTATAGGCTGGGATGACTAGAGTGGACTGAGAGAATGATTCATCATCCCTTAGGGTAACCCAACCTTATTCACGTAGCAGTAGCAGGAATGCCACAGTGAGTGTGGAATCCCTCAACACTCCTTGTGACTCAAGCTCAGAACTGAAAAAATGTCCTCCGCTGCATGCTGTTCACCAAAACAACTCACAAAGCTAGACCAAATTCAAGGAGAAATAGATTCTATTCCTTATGTGAGGGGTTGCAGGGTCATACTGCAAAGGGCATAGATAGATACAGGGAAGGAAGAATTATGTTGTTTTTTAATATCTACCACTACCAGAATGTGATTTCACTAGTTTGAAGAGGTGAAAAAGGAATACAGGAATTAAAGATGTATCAATTAAATGATTATAATGATTCTCTAAGGATGTATCAATTAAGTGATTATAATGATTCTCCATGAATATTCAGCTGGAAAAAAAATGAGAACATAATAAGCAGTGAAAGACAGTGAAAAGGAGGTGGCAATCATTGGGTTGTAGATACCAGCGCACTCAAAGGGTTGGAATTGGAAAGGACATGAGCTGGAAGAACAGAAGAGGGTAGTAATAGTATGACTGATAAGATCATCACAGAGAGGAAGTTAAAGGAATTGAGAGGCTAGAGTATTATAATCATTAAAAAATAAGAAGTGGAGATGGAAAAATTACAATGAGCTAGGAGCTAAAATCAAGGCATGGGAAATGTGAAGGGGAGCTGCGGTAGGTTGATAAGTATATAAGCATGTAAATACAAATATATATGTGTGTAAATATATATATATATATCTTTTAGAGAGACAGCAAGTGTGCATGCACAAGAAGGGGGCAGGGGCAGAGAGAGAGAGAGAGAATCTTAAGCAGGCTCCATGCTCAGCATGGAGCTCCACGCGGGGCTCAATCTCACGACTCTGAGATCATGACCTGAGCTGAAATCAAGAGTCAGACACCTTGCCAACTGAGCCAGCCATGTGCCCTTGAAAATATCTTTTGAAATTATGTATATACATTTTGTATATTGGGATAGGTCTGTAAAAACATATGTTCAACTTACAGTAGTTACTTCTGGGAAAAGAAATGATAATGTATTGAATAATGGTGAAAGGAAATTTTCGCTTTCATTCTATTTGCTTCTTTTTTTGTTGTTTCACCAAACACACGTATTATGCAGAAATAACTTTAGTCTAAAGAAAAAATTCAAATGGAAAAGTGAAATAGAGCTTTAAAAAAAGCAGAAGTGGCTGGCTTCCTGTTAGAAAAATCAGGATTTGAATTTCATCTCTAAAATGAGTATATTCTTACCTACTTCTGTGTTTTGATGATTGAGTGAGGTAATTATTTAATGCCCTTAACACAGTATCTGGCACATGGAAGAAGCTCAATGTTTGCCACTTTTCCACTCACTGACAAGTCCCCCCACGCACATGCAAATACGCTGTGTGCACGTGTGCAGGTATGCACACGAGAGAGCAAGAGAGATGGAGAAGGACACGTGTGGACCCAGAGATTCTGTAGCACGTGTGTACTCTCCTTGGAGTACTTTCATTTTGAGGAGCGAAAAAGGAGAAAGATAAAAGGAGAAAATGGACACGTTCTTTATATTGCTTACCTGGCTAATTTCCAGACGAGACTAACAATAAATTATGCATATATTGACAACTTCACTCTCAGGAGCATTTATTCAAACATTCTCATTAAGAACTCTTCGCACATCCAAATGACATTTTTAAAAGAGAGCTTTAAGAACAAGAATAAATCACAGCGAATACTTTCCAAGGGTCAACTGTCATAATGAAGAGAGTTTAGTAGTCAGGGTTGTCTCAATATAGACAGAATCTATTAATAGAAACTAGGAGAATTCTGTGACCCTCATGATAAAACAACAAAGTGTTTAAAATCAGTATTTTTCTAAATGATGTATACTATTAAAAATTAAGCATTGCTGGGTAAGTTAATTCTTAGGTTCCCAAAATGTTGGCTTAGGCCATTTTTACCCTGTGATTATATAGCCTGCATGTGAGCTTTTGGTGTAGAAAGTGAAGAGTCTACCAAAGGTCAAATAGAAAATTAGTGCCTAATACTTACACTAGTATTTCACAAGACTAAAAATTAATGGTTGTCAGAACACTGCCTGAAAATTGTGCCTCCAAGCGATTAAAATCTTTATTATAAACCTGTGAAATGTAAATCCTGATTTATTGATTACTGAGAACATGGGATTCAGAGTCAAACACAGAGCCTCCTGCATCCCAGTAAGTGCTTCCAGGCACTCATTCAAAATTTCACAATGGATGAAGATACAGAAATTAGGAAATGGAAATTCATTCATTCATTCAATGGATATTATATACCAGGTTGTGCACTAAGAATTGAGATACAAAGATGAACAAAACATAGTTCCCAGTCTGGAATAATTTACAGCTACTAGAAAAGCCTGACACAAAAACAGATACTAATAAAACAATCAAGAAGGTATCTCTAGGTTCCTGCAGCTAAACAAAATAATGTTATTTCCAAGGGTGATGTGGGAGGTAGCTTGCATGGGATTGGAAATCAGCAAATAAAAGAGGGTGTGATGGTCAATTTATTGAGCCAACTTGACTGGGCTAAGGGATGCCCAGAGAGCTGGTAAAACATGAGGCTGTCTCTGGAAGCCATTTGAATCAGTAGACTGAGTAAAGAAATTTGCACTCATCCATGAGGTTGGACATCATCCAATCTGATAAGGACCTGAACAGGAAAGAAAAACAAAACAAAACAAAACAACGTGGCGGGGAGGGGGTGGAGAAAGGACAAATTTGTTCTCTCTGCTTGAGCTGGGAAATCTACCTTCTCCAGCCCCTAGACATCAGGGTTCCTGGTTCTTGGGCCTTTGGACTTGAACTGAATTATCCCACTGGTTTCCCTACTTTCCTACTCTTCAGACAGCAGATTTCAGCCCCCATAATTGCATGAGCCAATTCCTATAATCCATCTCTCTCCACACACACACACACACACACACACACACACACACACACACATCCTATTGGTTCTGTGTCCCTGGGGAACACAGCATGAGGTGAAGAAGCCATACCAGATTGGCTTCTACCTCTATTTTATGTACAGTATTATAATTATTAGATATGTAATCTCCCTCTCTAAACTGAAGGCCCCTCTAGGGAAGGTACCATTGTCTACTTTTGTATTCTGGTATCTATCATGGTGCCTGGCACATGGTAGACTCTCAATAAACATTTGCTAAACTAAGAAGCCAAGAGTTTACTACTACTTAAAAAAACCAAAATCCTGATTCAATACAGCATTTCAACCAAAAAAGTGCCCAGAACACACTATGTATGCTAAGATATTGATCAGGTCCACCCTATCAACCTTGGAGGAGGCTCAGAGCTTTAAGAGCCCAGGCTGCTCCACCTATCGGGGCCAGATTCTTCTGTTTGCTTCAACATGCTAAATAAACATTACTATTTTCTATGTGAGCCATGATGTGAACAAGTTAGGAAAACACTGGACTAAAATATTTGTGGGAGTTTCCATAGAGTTTTGCTACTTTGAATCAGGGCAGAGAATACACAGAGTAGATCACAGATGGAACAGCAAGAGAAGAATACAGAATGAACAGTGGATTGGAGACAGACCGACTAGCAGAGCGACACCATTCCCAGATACATTCTTACAGAATGGAATAAATTTCATTGACTATACTGAAATGAATAGCTTTTAGAATAATAGCCACTGTAGCAGATGGCACTGATGCCCCATAACACAATTCCTTAGCCCACTTCTGATTTTAGCCACATCTCACATGAGAGCTCACACTAATAGTGTCCCACCTCAACAGAACCATGCAAGGTCTTTCTCCTTTGTGCCTGAGGATCTTCTCTGAGGTTAAAGGGGCTCCAACTCACACACAGCCTGAAAGTCAGGTGGCAGGTAACCCTCAAGTATAAGAGAACAGGAGCCAACAGATAAATAGTCAGACTTTCCTTCCAGTGTGCAATTCTGGGAAGGATCCTCTGTGTTTCATGAAACATCTCAGTGGAATTAAAGCACTGTTGCCTACAACATTGACCCTGATGTTAACCTTTCGTATTGTTATTGGCTCTTATTCTACTATTTCACTGCTGATTTCTGGGACTGCCTCTTAATAAACCACCTGCAGGCAAGTTTTTGTCTCAGGCTCTGTGTTTAGGACAACCCATCCATGAGAAAGATGCAGTACTTATACTAACCTTTGAGTAATTATGGATTTTCTGCAAACAGTAATAAGGGACAGACATGAGAACTCAACATTTCAGTGCACACTGGTGTGAAACAAGAACCATAAAATCAACTATGCCTGGAAGAAGAGAAAGCTTGACCTTTTGTTATCTTACCGTAACAAAAACTTCTGGTAACTTAAGGACAAGGAAGTTGGAAATAATGTCACAAATCACTATATAACATTCCTGTTGCTTATATTCATGTGTATAATTGTGTACCATAGAGTATGTAATATGAGTGAAGTCATTTTCAGCTAAAATGTTTAGTAGCTTCCTAAAGTCTCTAGTTCAAGATTTCCTCTTAGATATTGTCATAGTTCAATTTCTCAAATCTAGATAATATTGACGATGGGATTCTGGTGCACAGAGCAAACAAAGCCAGGGACATCTGACAAACTCAATAAGAATTTACAAATCAGTGACTGATTGGTTCCTTAATAAGGTTATCTCTCCTTGAGTGCAAACTCATTACCTTGGTTCTTAAACTGTACATGTAAGGCTGGACTAAACAGTGCCAGGAGATGTGTACCTTACACAAGTGCGATTTCTTATTATCCAACTCCATTTCTAACTAGTGCTCCTGAGGTATAACTAGCTAATGTGGGCAAAAATCAACAGAACTTTCCTTCATCTCGTTGAAAATGGTGAAAGAGTTAACAAGCAGCAACCGCAGAATGACCAGACAATTGTTCCTTGTGCTGCCCATCCCTGCTCCTGACATACCCAGCCACGTTTTTGAAGGACCATAAGCCTCCTGTGAGTGGGAACTGTGGGAGGAAGTAGGGAGCAGATGTGGCCCGGGTTGGGATCACCTATCCCGTGGAAACCCACACTGGCCAACCAGAATGTTTGTGGTTGCTGCTTTCCACAAATCCCAATCAGTCTGAGTGGGTAGGGAGGTGTGAAGAATAAAGGAGGAAGGAGGTTTAAAAGCAACTTTCAACCAAAGATAGGAGAGATAATACATGATTTTCTTTTTGCTTCCTAACAAGTCTTTTGGCCACTACACTGATTTTGTTAGATGGAAAGATCCAACACTACACAAATTTAGAAACCTAAACAATAGACCTTTGTTAACATCTTTCTGTGTTTTTAACAAGTAGATTTAAATAGAAGTCATCTTAAAGAAAATTAATAAAGTAGATCACTATATTAAAGTGATTGCCATTTTGATGGCAAATACCTTATACTGCATCTCAAATTTTTTTTTCAAACAGTATTTATTTCTTCATTTCTTCATGTGTAAAGTAGGTTTCTTTAAATGGCATATACTTAAATCTTGTTTTGGTCAAGTCTGACAATCTCTTTTCATCTCTCTTTAGATCATTTATACTTAGTATAATTATCGATATGTTTGTATTTAAATCTATCATATTGCTATTTACTTCCTATTGCTCTCACCTATTCAGCATTTCTTTTGTTTTTTTCCTGCCTTCTTTTGTATTAATTGGATGTTTTTCAAAAATCCATTGTAGAGAAATGATGGTTGGAATGTTTAGCTAAAAACAGAAGTAGGGCAAACTATGGAAAAGTAAGTTAGTACCACTTCTGAATATACAAAGAGATTTCCCACAGGATCATAATACATTCCATTGTTTTACATTTTCTTCTGAGAGAGAATGTTTAGAGTCTTACAGTAAGTATGCTCTGTCTGTTAGGTATAACAATAATCTATTAATCCTTTCACTTTGCCAAGAAAAGACAAACTGTTACATAGTCAATGTCCAGAAGTTACCCTGTTACCTAAGATTTTTCTGGGACAGAAATCCTAGATGCCTAGAATTGGATTAAATATGTCAACAAATTAATAAATCTTTTTTTTAAAGATTTTATTTATTTATTTATTTTTGTGAGGGAGCACGAGTGGGGTGGAGAGAGGCAGAGGGAGAAGCAGACTCCCCGCTGAACAGGGAGCCCGATGCGAGACTCGATCCAGGACCCTGGGATCATGACCTGAGCCAAAGGCAGATGCTTAACCGACTGAGCCACCCAGGCACCCAATAAATCATTTCTAAGACTACTGATACTCATTTATACATTGCTTTTCAAAAGGGCTGGTGTGGAGTATTTTTGTTAAGAGGAGTAAAAAAAAAAAAAATAGTGGAGAAGGGTGGATGGGCATGAGATACTCAATTTTTCATGCCTTTTTTTCAAATATTAAATAAATATCATTACTTTTAAGAACACTTTCAAATATCTAATTTTACAGATAAGAAAACAGAGACAAAGTAATTAAAGAATAAAAAAATATCAACTTAGAAGAGGTACTTGTTATTCATTTAATGATACTCTTGTACATCATAAGAAATACATAACTGGAGAAAAATCAAAGACAAAAATACACAGGTGAGATGCATCCAGTCATTTAAGTCATAAAAGTAAACATGCTGCTCAAGAGCCCTGGAGACAAAGAATTTATGGATTCTTACCTGAGCCATGGGGAACTCCACACTGACTGGATCACAGTTTATAAGGCATTCCTAAAATATGTGCATATTTGGATGCCCTTGAGGACTCAAAATTCTAACACACTTAAATATTTGAAAATTTGGAATCAAAACATAAATGGAAAAAGAGGAAAGAAGGGCCATGGATGGATGTAACAACCATTTCATTGTGCTCACATATTTTTTGCTACTATTACCACTGAAATGCTAACCAGCCTCCAAAAATACCTCCTAAGTTTCCCATAATCCCTTAGGAATACCAAATCCTAGGTAAGAAGGCTTGACTTAAATGCATCCATTAGCCTTTGTTTAGATATTTTGCTCATACTAGTATAATATTAAAATATTAACAGATTGGTTTCAAATTTTCCCCACCATTTAGAAAGTATTAAAAGTTTTCTCTAGGTCCAGTCCTCAGAGGAAGATTTTCTGTAGCAGTTTCTTGGTTTTGTATTCCAGCATGGACTCTAGACTCTAAAGCAGAAAGATCGTCTCAAATGCTGCATTAGTTTTCTAGGGCTGCCATAACAAAATACTGCAGACTGAGTGGCTTAAATAACGGAAATTTATCTTTCACAGTTCTGGAGCTTAGAAGTCCAAGATTAAGATGTCAACAGGTTTGGTTTCTTCCAAGGTCTCTCTCCTTGTCTTGTAGACTACTGCCTTCTTGCTGTGTCCTCACGTGGTCTTTCTTCCTCTGCGCGTGACACCCCTGGTATCTCTTTGTGCGTCCAAATTTCCTCTTCTAAAAGGACATCAGTCAAATTGGATCAGGTCCACCCTAGAGCTTCATTTTAATTCAATCACTTCTTTAAAGGCCCTATGTCCAAATATAGCCACTACAGGTACTGGGGTTTAGAGCTTAAACACAGTAATTTGAGGAAAGCACAACTCAGCCCATGACAAATGCCAGGACACATCTGTTTTTCAAGTTCTGGGCTTTCTGCAAGAAAAAAATTAATCATAAAAAAAATTTTTTTATTAAAGATTTTATTTATTTATTTGACAGAGAGAGACAGCGAGCGAGGGAACACAAGCAGGGGGAGTGGGAGAGGGGGAAGCAGGCTCACCGCAGAGCAGGGAGCCCGATGCGGGGCTTGATCCCAGGACCCTGGGATCACGACCTGAGCCGAAGGCAGACGCTTAACGACTGAGCCACCCAGGCGCCCCCATAAAAATTTTTTTTTAAAGTTGGTTTCAGAACGGATACAAAGTAAATGTCTCAGGTAGAGTTGCCAAAATTTAGCAAATACAAATAAAGTATATCAATTTATATCTGAATTTCAGAGAAACAACAAATAGTTTCTTCAATATTAGGTCTCATGGGGTATTTGGGACATTCAAATTTAATTAGGCATTCAGTATTTTATCTGACAATGTTAGTCCAAAGGAACAGGATGGGCAGCATTAGAGTGTGTCATTTGTATGGGTCCCTGAGAAAGAGACCCTACACCGTATCCCATTGTGAGGTTAAATCCCTTGCATGAGAAACAAGAGAAACCTCCACATGAGCTTGGGGATCCCAAAGCAGAGAGAATTGGGTCTTGATTCTCTTTTGGAATTCTGAGAGAAAACAGCTTTGCAGAGTGTCCTGTGATAATAGAGAACAATCACTAGAATAGAAACAGTGGGTCACATCTGGATAGAGGGTCTGAGGCAGCCACCCCACCTTTCCACGCCGAAACACAGACCCTCCTTTTCTGTGGCTTCAAAGCCAAAAGTTTTCTGTGAAGCTTTCCTGGGACTCTCCAAGAGAGGAGCAGAGGTTGGCTGAGTGCAGAATGGCAGCCTAACATGGTCTCATGGCTTGGATCAAAACTAAAAATTTTTCTGATGACGCTGTAACTAGAGGTGTTGCAGGGTCATGGTTGCAGCAGTCATGGTTGCTGACAGTGAGGATACCGTGGCCAGAGGTAACCAAACACTGACAGGGATGGGGAAGCAGATGTATGGATGCCATTAGCCAAGGACCAGAAGTCTGTTCCCAGACTCCCTGGCAATATGTTAGCCCTGCTGCAATTTGGAACCCCCACACCTCCCAGAAAGACAGCGAAGAAAAAGGGAAGACTGACAGTCAAACAAAGAGAAACTCACTTTAACCTGGAACTAGTTGAGTTCACCTTGAGTTTATCCACATTGTATTCCAACTTAACTGCTGGTAAATCAAGATTCCCCATAATATGCTGTTAAAGTAGACTGTTTGCACCTGACCCCAAATCTCAACATGTGTCCTAATTAATTAAATTCCAATCCATTGCTGCATCCTTAGAGATCTTGCTAAATCACAATTCTGCCATTTAGAATTTGAGCTCTCTCTGCAAGAAGTCCTTGCATATTTTAAACGTTTATTTATTGAGATACAACCTTAATGAGAAGTTTCCTACCAAAGGACTTCATCTCACCACATTCCCTCCTTCTGTCAAAAATAAATACACCCACACAAAAAAATAAAATAAACATATACACACACAAAAACCACAGTAAAATTTCTAAGTAGGCGTCTCTTCTTGTGGCAAGAGCAGAAAGGGAGAATAGAAAATCACTTTTTTTATTAAGAAACTTAAGGATTATTAAAGAAATCAAATTAAAAATATTCCTAATGCAGAACTACTGCCATCTTAAGGCCACTGCCCAGTATTACAAATCAGCTTTTGGATCTATTTAGCTAAATGACTAATATTTAAGTGCTACCGAGATTAATTTTTAGGCATTTATATTTTTTTTTTCAAATTACTAAATAAACATTATCATTTCCCTTTAAGCAAATTATATGATCCAGGGAAGATGTGGCGATTAGATTGTATAAAAAGTTAACATTGCAATGTTTACTTTGGGGTATTTAGAAAAGCAGTTTTTTTTATGGGTTTTTTTGGGGGGGAGCAGGAAGAAAAAGAATCTTAAGCAGGCTCCACGCCCAGTGCCAAGCCCAATGTGGGCCTCAATCTCACGGTCCTGAGATCATGACCTGAGTTGAAATCAAGAGTTGGACATTTAACCAACTGAGCCACCCAGGCACCCCAGAAAAATACATTTTAAACTAACGAAAGAATAAACAAACAGACCTCTCCCTGCCCCCAAATAACAGTTTGGTAAATAACATTTACAATGTAGATATCAAATTGCAGTATTTTAAATTCACAAAAGATCATTTAGTGAGTTATAGAGTCTAAAACAAGCTAGCTGATCACAAATTATTTAGGTAAATAACAAGTAAAAGGCATACCTAAGGTTAAAGTTGCTAAGTTATAGTATTAACTGTATTAAAATATAGGTCAGTAGTAATGATGAAATTCAATTCTAGAAAATCAGCAAAAATATAACTTATTTCTGAGCATTTCTAAATTATTTCATAACTTTCGAGTTAAAAGGAAAACTCAGTACACGGAATACTAAAAAAATCCTAAAATTTCACAGCATAGTATTAATATTATACTCAAATAAAAATACCAAAATCCTTAAAACCAACAAATAACTTAAGCAAAAAAACTTAAGCAGAAGTTCATGTCATTTAGGGATCTTTCAAATGCAAATACTATTTACTAAATTTGACCCAACATCATTGGTTAGGGTCAAATCTCCTTAATTAATGTCTTAGTTTGCTGAGACTGCCTTAACAGAATACCACAGACTTAGTGGCTTAAACAACAGAAAATTATTTCCTCACAGCTCTAGAAGCTGGAAGTCCAAGATCCAAGGTGCCAGTTGGGTAGGTTTCTGGTGAAACACTCCTTTTTTGCTTGCAGACTGAATCTTCTCCTTGTGTTCTCACATGGCCTTTCTTCTATGAATGCTTCAATGTGGTATCACTACTTCTTTTTATGACACCATCATATTAAATTAGGGCCCTACTCTTGTGACCTCATTTAACCATACTCAAAGTCCCTATCTCCAAAAATAGTCAACAGTGGGGCTTAAGGCTTCAACATATGAATTTGGGAAGTGGGGAGGGAACGACAATTCAGGCCACAACACTGACATATTTAATATTATCACTCAAAGAAACAAATTATTTGGTCTAAGAACATTGAACTCTTTCTTGGTTGATAACAGAACAGCTGTGGTATTTTATCAGTACATGTGATAAAAGTTTAATGTACAGGAAAAAAAGGAAACATTTTTATGTGAAAATAAGCCCTATGAAGCAAAGTAAATGTTTATATTTAAGTTCATGATTAGGTAAGGAGTGGGGGTGGGAGAGGGAACCATCCCACATGTTCTTAAAGGAGTTAGAATGAGGTGTGAGGTATAGGCCAGGAAAGGTGAATATAGCTCAGGGAGGGGTAAGAACTCTCAGGATGCCTGGAGTGCATTGTTTGCTAAATTCTCCCACAAAATGTAAATGTCTAGACTCTAGCAGAGAGAGCTCTTTGGACCTGAGGAATGTAAGAAATGTACAGCTGTCACTCAGCAAGCAGAAATGTCTGTTAATGAGCCTGTCCAAGTCTAAGGGCCAACTCCAGTCCCAGGGATACTTACATCAGGAAAAACAATCCTTTTGTACTCTTGCCTCCGGCAATGAATGCACTTGTACATTTACATTACTAAGGGAAGTCCCTAAAGTGGGTACAAGATACCCTTCAAGGAAACTTCCGGCCTTCAACGTGTAGTCTACCTGGCAGTTTGACCTGGGCAGGCCTACTGCAGGGGGCAAAGAGGACCATTAAAGTCAATGTCCCATGGCCAACAGAGTCATAAAAGGGAAATAGCTACAAACTGTGAATCAATCCAGGTTCTTCTCTTTTGATTCACGGACATTAAAAACATGGTTGTTGGACTCTTATCAGTCAGTGAACAACAGCTCAATCTTCTTGAAGATTCTTTCCTCTTCCTATTCCAGAGAGATTTGTTTGGGGCTTTTTTCTTTTCTTTTTTTTTTTTTAATTTTATTTTATTATGTTATGTTAATCACCATACATTACATCATTAGTTTTTGATGTAGTGTCCCATGATTCATTGTTTGGGGCTTTTAAGAGCTATAATGGAACAAGTATTCAATTTATTCAAATGGGCCCACTAGGTATAATAAATATCCTACCTAATTGAACTATTTATTGCACTAAATTAATCCCTTGATTGGTCTATTGGTCTCATAAGGGTTAGTATTTGTAAGGGTTAAATGTAATTCTCAATGAATTATATTTTCATTATGTCATAACTATTGATTTTTTTTCCATTGGACAATGTTCCTTTAAATTTAACACAAGGAGTACAAAGATAATAGAATTACATTTTCTTTTTTAAAATGATATTGTATTTTCTCTTTTAAATAATTTTAAAGATCTCAAAGTCCTAGCTTTTCATATGGGTTCTCAAAATTAAATACCTTAAGCATCCATTGTATGCAACTTTTCTCCTATACACAGAGAATTGAGAGAATTCAGATTATTGCCACCTGAATCATTTTGTGCTCTATAAATCTTAAAACCATCTGTTTGCATAAAGTTTTCTATTCCGTAGCATGTTCTATCAACTTTCTGCTGTCCTTTCATAGAAAAATTCATTCCAATAAAAAATAGGATAATCAAGTAACAAAATAGCCAACGTTGATTTTTTAATCAGCGTTATTTTGCAATAATGGTCCTTCAACTCCTTCTAATAAATTTATTTTCTAATGCACTCCAGAGGGGAAATAGTGAAAGGTTTTTTAACTACTTAGGAAGATACGAAATATTCAACCCTTAGAGAGCACGTGGGCCAAGAGATCTTCCAAATTCTAGGCTAACTGTGTCAAAGGATATTAGTGAATAGAATTTTCGCCATAATCTTACCTTATTGCGCACAAGAGCAAAGGGTCGGGTCTAACTTTACAGTGTCCTGGTGTCTGTGGCACCTTGAAAACGAAGGGGAGCCCCGGCTAATTTTGTGGCAAAGGTTATGTGCCAACGGGGACTCAGCCGCACCCCCAGGTCCATCAGTGGTGGCGCGGCTCCCCGTCATCCCCGCCTTCGGGACCGCGGGGCGGGATGGGGTGGCGATAGGGCGCCGGGACTCGTTCGGCGGCGGCAGTCGGCGCGCCGCGCGAGGGGCGGGGAGAAGCGTGGCCGGGGGCGGCGCTCGCGGGCGCGGGAAGCACTGGAGGCCGACGCGCTGCGTCCCGGGTGGGGGCTGCAGCCCCGCCCCGGTCCCGTCCCGTCCTGGCCCGCAGCGTCCCGCAGCGTCCCGTCCACTGGCTCCTCGCACCCTCCCGGCGCTCGAGGAGCTCTCCAGTGCTTCCAGCGCAGCCATGCCTCAGCACTTCTCCCTGGCCGCCTGCGACGTGGTCGGCTTCGACCTGGACCACACTCTGTGTCGCTACAACCTGCCCGAGAGCGCCGTGGTGAGTGGCGCGGGCTGCCCGGGGCGCACGGCGTGCACCTCGATGGCGGCCGGGGCTGGACTTCCGTCCGGGCTCAGGCGGCGAGCGCTGCCGGGGGCCTGCAGCCGCCACGCCTCTGCGCAGAACTCGGCCTCCCGCCGCGAGGCCGGGCGGAAGTGTGCAGCCCCCGGGCCCTGCCCGTGCGCTCCGCACCGCCTTATTGCGCCCAGCTATTAGCCAGCTTTGAGAGAGCGGTGGGGAAGAGAAGGGGCAAATTGTGCAGAATCGGGCTGGGGAAACGATTCCAGGGGCGGGGCCAGGGGAACTGGGGGGTGTCTTTTGCGGATCCCTGGCCTTGGAACTTCCCTGCAAGTCATTCTGGGCTCCAGCAGCGCTCCGATACAAGCCACCTGGGCTTGTATTTGCCCGGTGTGCATTTTTCCTTTTGCGTGTCCATGCGACCACCTGTCAGTTTTTTTTTTTTTTTTAAAGATTTTATTTATTTATTTGAGAGAGAGAGAGCATGAGAGAAGGGAGGTCAGAGGGAGAAGCAGACTCCCTGCCGAGCAGGGAGCCCGATGCGGGGACTCGATCCCGGGACTCCAGGATCATGACCTGAGCCGAAGGCAGTCGCCCCAACCAACTGAGCCACCCAGGTGCCCCACCTGTCAGTTTTTAAACACTGCAGTCAGGGAGAGATTGTGTGGTGTATTGGAAGGAACGCTAGCCGAAAAGCCATGAGAATCTTAGCCCTAATTTTGTCTTCTACCAAGAGACGCAAATGAACATTTACTGCGCACTTCCTACGTGCACCATGCCCCCTTTGAATAAGTTCGAATCCTAACAACAGCCTACTAAGTTGGGGGTCTTCCCAGAACTTTGGAAAGAAGGGGGAGTGGAGTATGTCTGATTCCACACCCTCAGGTGAATTGTCCTTCCTCCCCCATTCCTTTGGTTTCATACAGAAACTGATGTAAAAAATTCGCAGAAATTTTTTAGTCAAAGATCTAAGCATCTAAGCCTTTTAAAAGAGCTGACTAGGAGCACAGTGGTCAGAGCAGGGCTCCACGCCCAGACTGCCCAGCTTAGGGCACCAGCGTGTCCATTACTAGTTCTGTGACCTTGGGCAAGTTCCTTAACTTTTTTTCAATCCTCAGTTTCCCCATTTATAAAATGACACAAATAATTGGATTTACCGCAAAAGGTTGCAAGAATTAAGTGAGGAGTAATCGATGTATAATGCTTAGAGCAGTGTCTGACCCATACAAGTGCTTTTATGGTTACCATCCAAACCATTTTTAAGCCTCACCATTTAGGTTAGAGCTCTGGGCCTCTGGTACAGACATTAGCCTGTGCTGCTGCTCATCAAGGTGAGGTCAGTGCCCCATCGGAAGTTCAGGTACATGTCAGAGGTCAAAACCGAGTGTCTGAATTGCTCATGTGCTATATTTATGTACAGATGCTAAAAAATAAAAAAGGTGTACCGTTCCTGCTGTTACACTTTTCTGCTTTCCTTCTATACAGGTGTTTCCTTGGTCATACTGAAAGTTGAGAAGGCTTTTCCTCTTGATCCTTTGGCTACTACTTTTTCTAGATCTTTGATTCATATTTTCCTTCCTCATGTGCCTTTCAAATTCCTTCCTGGAAAATGTGAGTTTTCTTGCATCTCTTCTGTGGCCACCTTCATCTGAAGGAAGTATTATTAAGCCACTCATGTTAAAACCCATTTTGTGCATGTGTGTGCATCACATCCCAGAATGCAAGATCCTCGAAGACAAGGATTCTTTTCTACAAACCTCAAATATAAGGGAGGCTTAAAGATTGAAAGAAACCTAGTGTGTTATGGATCCTGTTTGGCTCAGAAATCTTTTATGAAATGTCAGCAGTTTGCTTGCTGTGCACCATAATAGAGTTGGGTACAGAGATAGACACAGGCTTTCCAAGTGGCCATGTATTGGGTGAAGATGCGAAAGAGCTGGTTTCAGTGCCCTGTGGTGAGGGCAGTATTGGACCTTGCTGCAGACTGTCTCCTTGTTCCTGGAGGCCCTCCCTCCACCACACCACTCCTCTGTCAGATCTCATCTTAAATAGCGTTCCTTTTGGAAAGCTTTCCCCTGCCCCCTAAAGTTTACCCTTTCATTCCCATCCCACCTCCAGTTTTCCATAAAACCTTTTAATTTCTCATAGCGTGTAAGCAGCTTAAAATTTCCTGTTAACTTGTTGGAATCTACCCCTTGAGTCTAGAGCCGTGACTCCCTGACATCAGTATCTCTGACAGTTTCTTGTGTGTTCTGTGTGCTGAGCTGCATGCTTGGCATATACTAGGTTCGATCAGTAATTGTGGAATTACTGAATAAAAAATAGGTATTTTAATAACTGAATATGGTGCAGCCACTATTCTAATAAGCATTCAGTGTAAATGAACTGGTTAGATCTTTACAACAACTGTGAGGTAGTTGCTTTGTCACAGGCGTCATTTAGCGATGAAGATAACGAGGCACAATAAGGATGAGTAGCTTATCCAGGATCGTCCCACTAGCGGGCTTCTGTTCCCACCACCGTGCTGTATGTGTGCCACAAGGCCTAGAGGAGCCGCCTGGAGTGACTGGTGGCTTGAGCTGGGTCCCAGTGCAGGAGTTAAAGGGGGCAGGTGAGGAGGCAGAGGGGAGCACTTCGGACAGAGGAAATACAGCCAGGGCAAGGACCTGGACATGAGAACTCTGGGAAGTGCCGGGTGTCCAGCAGCAGGCGAGGAGCTGCAGGAGAAAATGGTGAAGTTAGTGGTGACTACGTCATGGAACACTGCAAGGGCCTCTCCCATCAGTGTCATAGGCATTTAATAAATGCAGAGTGTTATGCAAACGGGACTGGATGTGTCAGCTCACCTAGGGGCTCAGGAAAGCCATCCTGGAAATGATGACCCCTGTGCACCTCCTGGGGTTGCAGACTCAGAAGTGGATGGGGCCAGGCAGTTAGCCCCGATGTGGGAGTTGGGGTGGGGCCTGGGACAGCCAGGAGATTGGGTTTGCCTTCTGAGGACACAACCACACTCAACTCTTGCCAGCATCTATCTGCCATGAGGAAGTAGGGGCTCAGTCTCTTAAAAGATCTAATTCTTTTAAGATAAGTTAGAGATCTGAACTTGTTAAAAAAAAAAAAGAAAGAAATCTGACCTTGTATGAGAAGTCTCTCAATTTTTAAATGTTAGCTCCCATTTTCAAACAGCAGGATTATAGGGTGGCGAGACAGATTTAGCACAGAAAAATACAGAGCACCCAGTTCAATTTGAATTTCAAATAACAAAAACATTTTTATTAGATGTGTGTTCTGCAGGGGATGTGCTTATACTAAAAAATTCATTGTTGTTTATCTGAAAATCGAATTTAGCTAGGTATTTCCTATTTTATCTGGCAACCTGTAGGGGGAACCAAACATCATTTGTGGTCTGCATACAACTTACAGGACATGAATGTGCAGCTGATGTGCAGTGTGCGTTATTAGTCACGTAAGACTGTGAGCGAGTCAGTGGCCCCAAAGGTTGGGAGAGGAAGGGGGCTGTCCGTGGAGGCCCTGCGCCATCAAGGTTTCTGGGGTGACTCAAGAAAATAGAAAAAGATCCAAGAACCAAGGCCTTTGGACTAGGACAGGTTTCAAAGGCACAGACTCCCTTATTTTTTCAGCACCACTATTCTCTGGTTCTCCCAGCACATTGACCTCATTCTCTCCTATTACAGAAACTTCTCCTCCATGAGGTAAGGAACACAGCTGTGGATGCCCCATTGGCAGCCCTGCTGGAGAGGGCTCCTTTCTCTCAGGA
This sequence comes from Neomonachus schauinslandi, assembly GCF_002201575.2. Taxonomy (NCBI): domain Eukaryota; kingdom Metazoa; phylum Chordata; class Mammalia; order Carnivora; family Phocidae; genus Neomonachus; species Neomonachus schauinslandi. Next base: position 45,901,919 of record NC_058410.1, on the reverse strand, counting down.
AGGTATCCAACCTCATTGGAATCACGTGCCCAGATCTTTATCAGGATTGTTAAGGGGTGAGAAAGTACAAGATTGAATAAAGTGCCTTGATCAGAGGCGAGTTTAATGGTATGCAGTGACCACTGGTAGCTTGAAAGTGGCCATGGTGGGAATATTTATACCGTGGAAATGGGCACATGGTACTTATCAGGGCCTTTTTTTTTTTTTAACTGGCATAAGACTGATAATAAACAGCAAATACTTAAATTGAATCTACTTCTATGTCAGGCACTGCTCTAAAGCACTTTACATCTGTTAATCCCACAGCACTGGTTCCCTGCAAGGCAGGATCATGATGTGTATTTTTTATTGTCCATAGTATTCTGGACCTCAGAGTGACTCAGTACATTTTTTATTGATTTTTTTTTTTTTGTGATTGAATGAAAATCCATAGAACATGGAAAGCCAATGATTTTCAGTCATCTCTGGGCTTCAGGAATCCTGTATGGCCTCACCTAGACCCTATCCTAGCCTGTAGGCCTGAAATTTTTGGGTGGTTTTAAGAGCTGTAACCATGTTTCTGAACCACCGCCAGGATTGAGAAGTGTTGATATATAGTGTTGACATAATGTGAGCTATTAACAATTGACGTGGTTCAGGGTCACACTACATTGCATGGGAGTACATGTATAGTGATTTTAATTAGCTTTAGGACAGAGAACAGCTCTATTTGACAGGGAGCTTTTGGTTTCTCTGCACTCATCTCCTGACGCTTATACCCAACCCCCAAATCCAGGCATGTGTGGGCCTCTGGGTTTCTGGACTTGGTGTGCTCCCCTCCCTCTGGATTCATCCAGCTAACTGCTACAGCTTGCAGGGGTCAGTGTAAACATCATCATCTCAGGGAGGCCTTCTTCCATCCCTTTCAGTGTGTCTCTACCTTCTTCTCCCTTGTGCCACCTCATGCTGTCAAAGAGGCTTTGGGTTAACATAGAGAAGAAGGGTCAAGTTGCTCAAGTATCTTCTTGCATACTGCTCGGTCTGATCCCGGAGCAGCATTCTGCCTCAGATTCAAGTGCCTCTGATGCTGGCTTAATAACACTCTTTGAAGGAGAATGGGGTAGGGAGAGTGTGGACCTATATCCACCTTTTGCCTCCTTTTTGCTTGGCATACACAGTTCTCTAAAAATTTGAGCCAGGTCTTTAGAAAAAATAAGACACATCACTCAAACACTTGGGATTTTGTCACTGAGAAATCAGAAGATCCATTTATCTTTGTACTTATTTCCAGAAGCTTCCTTCATCCTTTTCCCTCAGTTTTTCTTATGGCAGAGAAATAAGATATTTCCTGCATCTAATGGAAGCTCCTTGATTCCTCCTTCAGGTCATCTGCCTGGTCCCCATGTATATTTCCTTTTGAGACTACCCTGTGTCAGTGACAAAACTAAAACAACTTAGTGACAGGTTTGATGTCCTTTATTCAGGGGAAAATAATCTATGAATTGGGGAGGAACAGTGCCTCACAAGCACGGTCCACTAAGGATGGGCTGAGGATAGATGTAATGATAGAGTGGTCGATATGTTTATCATCGTGGTGATGTGTTAAGTAAGTTTACAAAGCTTTGTCAGGTCTTAATGATCTCCAACCCTTAGAATTCAGGAGTAAGATTGATAGTCATCCTTGGTTATGTAATTGTATGCTGATGGTCTAATTCTGCAATATAAAAAGACACAGTAGCTACCCGGGGCTCTCAGGGGTGGATAAATCGCTTGCATTAAAGGGGGATTGGGGCACCTGGGTGGCTCAGTCATTAAGCGTCTGCCTTTGGCTCAGGTCATGATCCCAGGGTCCTGGAATCGAGCCCCGAGCCCCGCATTGGGCTCCCTGCTCAGTGGGAAGCCTGCTTCTCCCTCTCCCACTCCCCCTGCTTGTGTTCCCTCTCTCACTGTGTCTCTCTGTTAAATAAATAAATAAAATCTTAAAAAAAAAAAAATAAAGGATTAAACTGCAGAACTTCACAATTAGAGATATTTCTCTCCCATCTGCACCATGAGTAACTCCAGTAGGTTCTCAGGTCTGAAATTAGGAATGAATAGTGAATTTTATATTTAATCTTTCTTTATTCCTTCTTGTTATTTATAGCTCATTTATAATAGCTTTGCTCAGTTCCTGGTCAAGGAGAAAGGGTATGACAAAGAATTGCTAACTGTGACTCCAGAGGATTGGGATTTCTGGTAAGTTCTTTTTTTTTTAAGGTCTTCCCATTCCCTCTGATTCTTAAATGTTGCTGATAAAATTTTAATGCTTCCTCTTCTATGGAGACATAAAGTGAAATCTGAAACTGAGTCAAAGGACAAAATGCTTTCTATATTAAAAAGTTTTATGTTTCATGAATTAAAGCCTTTTCTACTTTAAATTTAGACTTGTTTAATTAAATATGTAAATAAGCTAAAAGCTTATTGACTAATTTGGATATTTGTGTATGGCTGAAGTTTGTCATAAGTTTCAGAGGTTATTAAGAACTGTCTCTAAAATTTACATTTTTTGTAAAAAAATTTGCTTTATTGCCTTTCAAATACAGAACCGTAGAAGCGGAAGAATCATCATATTTTGAATAAATGTCTGGACTGGGACATTTGGTTTTCTATAATTTGAATAGACATTCCTATGTCTAAGAGTCTTACTGCTTACTTCTTTCCTGGGTTAGGTTTTTCCACTTCCCAAGGCTTATTTTGTCCCTCTTCCTCATCTAAACAACAAAATTAAAATCCTGTACTTTAACATTGCTCAGTGGAAAATTAATAATAACCCTACAACACACAGAAACACATGCAAAATTAATTTTAGAGCAATGATGTTCATCTATTACATATTTCTGCAATGTTTGGTTAGTCCTTTTTGATGTATCCCTTTTGTAAAAAGAAGAAACAGAAATATTTTGCTGTATAAAACTGCTGACTCTAGAAATTTTACTGTGAACCAGAGTCAGTAATGCTTCTAAAGTACCCTGTCATTTTTTGTTTAATTCTCTTGGTATTTGGTGGCCATTATACCTCCTTGCTTTTATTATTCATAATAATGAATCTGTACCCACTTTTCTCCCCAAATCCCACAAGTCTTTTACAGCGAGGAACCTAAAACTTAGTATTTGACTTTATTTTAGTGGTTTTCAATAATATGCCCTGCCCAGAGGGCAAGTTTTTATAACCTGACCCAAATGGAGGCAATTTGTGAAGAGTATAGGAGAGAACCTGGCTACAAGCTTACCTGGCAGAATATAAATGTGGGCATGCATGTGTATTTTATTTAATGAAAAACATTTGCACGTTTTAACAGAGACATACAATGATGTTCCTTTTTTGTTGTTGTTCTCTTTAAGTTTTAGATTCTTCTTTTTTAAAAGCATAAGGATTTTACAACCTAAATATGCTGTCTTTCAGTTTCCCATGTAACGATTTTCCTTATGTACTTGTTCTGTGGATGCTACTTAATTTTAGGATTCTTGGATATTCTTATTTTTTTGACTAACGTATCATTCATATGGGTGGGAGAATCCCTTTTTAGCATTGTGACTTTTTGAAAATATAGATTATTATTCTTAGGTTAGCTGAATCTGTGAATTGATTGGTAATCAGACTTTTCTATTTTAGTTGCAAGGGCTTGGCATTGGATCTAGAAGATGGGAACTTCATTAAACTTGCAGATAATGGCACTGTGCTCAGGTAATAAAATTTAGTTGTGAAGTCAAAACTTTTTTTCCAGGACACTTTATATAGCATTTGATTGTTAAGTTCTGGGTTAAATAAGATTATTATTTTTATTAATCAGGTGACAGATCCTGTGCCTATGTTTCTTTGTATGACTTGTTTGAACAATTTAAATACAGATCTGAAAGCATTGGACTTAAAGGTCTAGTTCTTTTAAATTTAGCTCACCAGAAATATTTGCAGGAAATCCAGTAGAAATTTAATAACTTGCTTCATCTCATTGACCACTCCTCCCACAAAAGAGCCTGGGGATTATGTTGTGTTAGATAAGTGCATAGTTGCCTGGAATAAAGTTAGATTTCTTTTTATTAAGGAAGAAGGATAGAATGGATGTTGGGTAGGGGTTGCTGGTCTATGCACACCTCTCCTTCTTTCTCCATTTGTCCAAATTTGTCCCTTCTGTGCAGGACTGATGTTGTATTCCAGCTCCTTCTGCAGGTTTTTCTAGTCATTTCCAACCTTCATCCATCTCCCTCTCTCACACTCAGTGCTGACGCCCTTTCCTTCCCTCCCCTTGGGGTGCACCAGGCACTTTTGAGTGTTGGAGAGCGGGACCAGTAGTTGAGAAGCTCCTGCCACCACTGCTCTGAGTCTTACAGAGGGTGCGAGGGAGTGGGCATCTGTTTCTCCCCTAACACCAATAGTAGAGGCAAGACAACATGGTCACACAGCTGTGCGATTTATTATTTATATTAACGTGATCCGAGTTGAAGGAAAGGACACTCAGCATGGGTTATCCCTGGTACATACTCTCCCTTTTGATACGTCATTCTTTTTGCACAGTACAAACTCATACTCTACCCTAGACCTTATCCTAAGGTGCAGATAACTAGAGCAGGTGTGGCCCCACCTCTGAATATTTTGTTAACTCGTTTGCACGTTTCTTGCCTTGGGCAACTAGAGGTTATTTATGTATGTAGGTATGTATACATTTGTATGTATGTATGTGTCATACTCTGTGCAGCTCTGACCTTAAACTCAGCTATCAGATTCGTACAGTGTACTTAGCCCTCTTCAGTCATAGTTCAAAGAATGTAAGGCATTCTACAATTTTGGTTCTTTCTTTCATAATTATGTCTGTCTGTCCTCCTTCTCAACGTCCCTCCCCTGAGGTCTGACCCCCTCCATCCAAGTTTTAGCTCCTCCGCAGTTTCTCCTGGATTCACTAGCTCATCTCCTTGATGCCTGCTTTCCTCCAATAGAGCAGATTCCTGTGCCATCATATGTTCTACTCCAGATTCCTCCATCTTTACATACAGCTTTCTAAAGCATTGTCCCCTTTATAGAAAGGAGCCCATTTTGATTTTTCCATTTGTTCTCACCCCATTGCTTTACCCCCTCCTTTTCCCCTGTGTTCTCTCTGCAGCTGCCACCCAGTCTGTGCACATTCCAGTTAGATTACCTTTATCTTCAAACGACAACTTCTCAGGAAAGAATTTTCTTCCAGAGAAATAGTTTCGATATTGTAGGTCTAGAGCAGCTAGCATGGGGTGGACCTCAGAGTGAGTTGCTCCTGATTACTTACTTGTCGGTAGGTGGGTGAAATGGACGAAGAACTTGGGGACATGCCTTACAGAGCCCTAAAGGGGGAAATCATCCAGTTGAAAACGGAAAAAAGAAAACTGGGTTCGTTTTAGGGGGGACCACGCATAGCAAGGCTGGAGGAAGGGGTATTCAGAGGAGGCACTGATGAGCATTGTACCCCGTCTCCCCAAACCAGGGCAAGCCACGGCACGAAGATGATGGCTCCCAAGGCACTGGTGGAGGAGTATGGCAGGAAGGAGTGGAAGCACTTCATGTCTGACGCGGGAATGGCTTGCCGATCAGGTATGGCTCGTGCGGGGCAGCGCCACCATGGCCGCCCCTTGGGTTTTGGACCTTGGACCCGTGGCGTGAGGACAGGAAGCATGCCATCTTGCCTCCTCTTGGCCCGGATGCACAAGGGAGCAGCTGTGGTTTGATAGGAACAGGGTGTGTTTTTCCACACGTGTCTCATGTCTCTTTGGCAGTTGATTCTGCTTTATTTTAGGTTTTGTTGATTCTCCTTTTACGTCCACTTGTTCTAGAGTGAAAAGACTAGCACCCAGGAATTATACATTCCTCAGTCGTCCATATTTTTTTATCAGTTTATTACATGCTCAGTCCTTGCTTTAATTTCTCCATTACCCATTTCTCCTCACATTCATACTACCCCCCATTTCTTGTTTTCTTGAATTCTCTTCTTTACTGCCAGCTCTAGTATCTTCTGTCTTCTGCCTTTATCTTTTCTTTTCCCTTATTTTAAATAATTTCACACATTTTCCCCACTGTCTTTAAAGAAATTCACCACGTGTAAACATTAAAAGGTTTCTCAGAAATGATTTGTAGACATTGATGTGCATAAATTAATAAGGAATGATTAAGACATTGTTATAAACAAATAGATCTTATTATAATTGTTAGTTTTTCATTTGTTCTAAATTTTTGTGCCATCTTCTCCCACACTTCACTTTTGAAATGCACTGTTCTCCTTCAGAAAATGTAGTAACCTGAGGGGCACCTGGCTGGCTTGGTCAGTGGAGCATGCGACTCTTGATCTTGGGGTTGTGAGTTCGAGCCCCATGTTGAGGGTAAAGTTTACTTAAAATCCTAAAAAAAGAAAAGAAAATGTAGTAACCTGAAAATAGTTGGAGGTACTCCTTGTTACAATTAGATTTGTTGTGTTACATTCACTGCCTTTTGAGAGTTTGTTTTGTTTTTGTCCTGAGATGAAAATGTCAGGAAATGAGTGCTCTTGGTAAAATAAGTTGAGAGGAAAACAGATTTCAAATTGGGGATCGAGATGGAATGCTTCCACACATCTCAAGTCCCAGTGGCTGGTGGAAGTTAAATGGGTGTCTGTGTAGCCTTTTACTCAGCCTAAAACAGAGAACGGCTATTTGCTCTCCAGAAGCAGGCAGTTGTAGATAACTTTCCCAGAAAGGCCAGGCACGGAGCTAAGTGTTTCACTCTAACTGTTCAGAAACAGAGAGTACTTTAAAGAAGTAAAGTATTTCTCAGCCAGGAAAAGAGCATTCACCCAGGATGACCCACAGTTTGCTCACTGCTCCGCCCACTAGAGAGCGCCACCTCCTGGAATCAGCAGCTTCCATCTGGTGCTCAGTTTACCCAGGAGCGCTCTGAGGATGAGCTTGGAATTTATCTCCTCTTAATTGGGTTGGTTAGGGAAGTGTTTCCCATTTATGTGCTCAGTGGTCAGGTGGTGGTGACACATAACAAAGGCCTATTGTTCCTGCCAGATCATAAGGGAAAGCTTGATGCCTTCAAAAAGGAATACTATTTTTTTAATGTAGAGACATATAAAAGAAAAAAGTGGCCTGCAATTCCACAACCCAGTTAAACTTTGTTTACATTAAAAAAAATAATGTGAGCATAGGGTTAGAAAATTTAAATATTATAGAAAAGAATAAAATGAAGAGTTAATTATCTCTAACTCCTATTGTCCCCCAGAATCCCCTTTCCTTGAAGCTTATTTCTCAAAAGTACATGAAAGGGATCATACATTTCCTGCACTGTGCTCTTTTTAATTGACGTCTTTGAGATCCTGTCACATTAGCACACACACAGATGCACCTCGTTCTGTTAAATGCTGCTGTGCCCTGCCCCGTCCAGTGCCGTCCATCAGTCTGTTCCTAGTACACGTTTGCATTGTGTCTGGCGTTTGGCCGTTACAAACAAGCCTGCAGTAGTGTTTTCATACGTGTGTATTTTGCACTTTTGTAGATTCCTAGAAGTGCTCTAAGGATATATAGGTTTAAAAATTTTAGGGCAACCCTCTCAGGTCCCCTCCATCTTTGGGAGCTTTATACTATCACTCAGTGAACTTTGTTTTACTATCATTCAATAAACTTTGCTTTGCTGCCCACCAAAAAATAAAATAAAGTGGGTGCCTGGGTGGCTGAGTCGGTTAAGCGACTGCCTTCGGCTCAGGTCATGATCCTGGAGTCCCGGGATCGAGTCCCGCATCGG
>NC_058410.1:45827600-45893764 GCF_002201575.2 Neomonachus schauinslandi | reverse complement strand
ACAGCTTAGTGTAGCAGAAACCACGGGGGAGGTGGAGACAGGTGGTCCTGGCTCCTATTGACTGTTCCTTGCTGGGCAAAGTGATCTGGTCAATTACTAAGCCACTCTTAGCATCACTTTGCTCACCTTTAAGGGAAGGTGGTATCACTCATCTGCACAATTGAGAACATTGTGCTAACATAAATTGTTCTCTTGCCCTCAGTCACTCACTCGCCCCTGTTCTGTTACCAGTACGAGTAGGCAGTTTACAAAGTACGTAGTGTTGGCAATGGCTTCTTGGGGAACGGTTTCTCAGTGGGCAGAGGTTAAGGATTATAGGACTTGTCTGGACTTAGAGGCTTGTTTTACTGAACGGAACTCACTAATCCGTCTGTTGCCAGTAAGCTCTCTGCTTCTAAGGAGGGGCGAGAGTCAAAGCTTTCATGGGGTACAGTCTTGGAGTTTCGGTGGAGGAAGAGGCATTGAGAGCAGCCTGGCCCAGTTCATAGGTCAGGACTGAGCAAGCCTCGGTGTGTCCACAGAGCGGTCATCCAGCCCACATTTGACAGTCCAGTGAGTCAGCCCCTTGGGTTGTGGGAGGGAGTCTCATTAAACCCCTGAGCTGTTTGATTAGATCCCACCCAAGACTCACGATCAGTATTCCAGCTCTTTAACTGAATTTTGTGTTAATGGCCACAAAGGGAGCGACAGGGGAAGGGAAAAGCAAGGGGGCGTAACCAGCAGTGACGACAGTTCTCCTGCTGCCACGGTGCCCAGAGCGGCTGGCCACTCTGGTGTCACAGGCAGGAGAGTAGGTCAAGTGCAGGGTCATGGACCTTGGGAAGCTGTGCCCACTGTCCTAGTCTTGGGAGCCCTGGAGCATCGCGTGACCTCATAGCACAGCAGAGTGTGAGCCGAAATGCACGTGGGATGTCACCTCCCTTTTCCTCCAGATGCCTGGTTCCTCACACTGACAAAGCCATCCTGACCTTTCTGAGGGGTGAAAAGTAATCTAAGATGTTCTGCCAGTAATTTCAGCTGTAAGAGTGAAAACCAGGAAGATCATGCCAACCAAACTATTTTTAACTGAGGGAAAGGATACGTAAACCCACACAGCCATTTTGTGAATTAACAGAAGGAGAACTTTTGACTTTATTTCTTATACATTCTTAGTAATTTGATATGAAGAAGTGACGGGCATTAAATGACATTTAAAGGGATAGACATCTGGCCCCTGCAGAGGGTTTTCTCCTAATTTACCTGCGGCACTCCCTCATTCCAAAAATCCATTCCATTGTTAGATCATTCATTCATTCAACAAACATTTGTTGAGTGCCTGCAGTATGCTGGGTATCGTGCTTAGTGGACACTAAGGAACAAGACTGCTGTGTTCCATAGCTTCATACCTAGCTTGCAAATGGGAAGAAGGGAGGACTTGAAATCAGGCACCTGTAATACTGTATGCAATAGTTATGACCATTCGAAAAGTACTTTCTCACATTAAACTACAATCTGGCTTCACCTTTGGTTCTGTTTGAGTCCTCTTTGTACAAGGATTCTCTAGGGATTCTAGGACATTGGGATCCCCCCAAAGCAGAGTGGTTGGTCCCGATCTGGTATACAGGAGTGAGACAGTGGAGACGGTGAGCCATAGAAGGAAGGAACAGTGGGGGCTGGATTCCACTGGGATCTCTGAGAAGCACTGAGAATACCTCCCAGAGTTGTCAATCCAAGGGACGGGAGCCTTCACTGGCCCCTTAACTTGAGACTCACCCACTGGCTCCTGGTCGAGGCTTACCACATGAGCCACCTGGAGTCCACAGCCTTCTGGGGAAAGTGCATGACACAGGTGTGCTTGAGGTGGGATGATGCCATTTAGCACAGCAGTGGCTGGGATCAGACAGGAGCCAGAGGAATGTGACATGGGTCATCAAGTGTCTGCCCAGGGATGGCAGAGTCCAAAAGTGACATCTGCACCAAGGAAGGGCTCCAGTTTAATTCTGTGCTAGGGCCAAACAGGATAAATTCAATCCCTCTCCTCCCTGAGATCCTGGAGTGCCTGTGCTGTGCTCGTGAGTTTTTCCCAGATAAGTACACTATGTCCTTACACGATGTGATTTTATTATTATTATTATTCCTCCATCGCTCTGGTTCTTCTCACGTTAAACTGAAGGTGGACCAACCAGCATAGATATGAAAAGGTACTGTTGTGCAGATTACCTCATGGTGCTCCAGTGTTAGGCTGATGGTCTTGAAATTCAGTGACATTGGTACCATAAATTGTGGCTTTTTCATAACCCATTTTATATTTAGGGTATAGTCTAGTTTTTACGTAAAGTTTTTTTCCCGTAAGATCCTTAAATTAGGGATATCATTTTTAAACTTTCTTGCAGCTTAACCCTTCTTTAAAGACAGTGAACGCCTGTAACAGAGCCATTCTGAATTGAAATAGAGGCCCCTCTAAGTAACCAAACCGAAGTCTGGTGTCTCTTCAGCCAAGTTTCTGTGTGTCACGTAAATGAGGTGTTAATTTGTTCCCAGTGTAAAATTTTATTCTTTTTTAGGAAAATATTATTTTTATGATAACTACTTTGACCTGCCAGGAGCGCTTCTATGTGCCAGAGTGGTGGACTCTCTGACAAAGGTGAGCCAGGGACTCATTTTTCAGAAATTATGATAGGTATTCAGTCATAAATCAGAGGACTTAATTATATATGTCTTTTGAGTGAGTTTTACTCAGTTTCTTCTTTGTGGTTTTGGAAGTGACTAAGGAAGAAAAACATAGAGAATTTGGTCAAATATTTTGGGAAAATTAAGTAGCCCTGACCATTTTTCCCCCCAGGGATAATAAACCTATTCTCCAGCAGGGGGTGCAAATGTCTAAAAAGAAAATAACTTCACAGCTGGAAAAAATATTTTCTTGGTTTCATTAGCAGAATTAAAAAAAAAAAAAATTTAAAAAATTCCACCTGTCCTTAAGCACTCTAAATAATACAAAATCAAAAAAATGAGATGAAGTTTTTAAATTCGTCATTTTGAACAGTTTGATGCGTGTAGACTTTATACTGTTGATGAAGACTGAATATACTTAGGGCTTACAATCTGTGAACAGACACCAGTTTTATGTCAGAATTACTTTTCTGTTTTGCATATGTTGTCTTTGAAAATCGTAACGAGCATGTTATTAATAGAACATGGATAGTGGTTTACTTTTGAGCCAGAGTTAGTCATGTGTTTGCGAGTTTCCGTTGAGCAATTATTTTATTATGTAGACGTTATTTACATGAGATGGGATCAGTTTTTCATCCATAGTGACTTCAAGCAAATGTATTAGTCTTCAGATATTTGAGAGTTTAATTAGAGACAAATGTCTAGTAGTTTAGATAGGAGGACACTGGTTAATAATGTTTCCAAGAAAGCAAGGCCTTGCAGCGTTCTGTGTTTCAATATAATGTTTATTTGCATCCTGGTTTTAAAAAATCTAAAAGTGGTTTATGTTTTGGATTTGGAACCTCCTTCATCTCTCCTATAGAGATTTGCTGCTCTTTTTTATTGAAATCAGGTAAATGTGCGCTGAATTCTAAAGTAACCAGCTTTTAGGACTTTAGGACTTGAGGCTTCTTAGCCCCATTGATGCCCCAGTACATGAAGTGGTACATTCTGATATCCCAAAAGCTATAACACTGTAAATTTACTCCTGTGTTTAAAATATATAATTTTTAGACTTCACACTGAGTAGAAATTTCTATTTTATTTGGGCTACATGAGCTATATTAATATTTAGTTGTATGTGTGTATATATGTATTTGTAGCAGTGATTTTCTTGGAAGATTTTTCTTCTTAAAGTCCCATTTAGAGAATGAGTTTTTTCATCGGTTATCTTTTCTAAATATGAGTCCCGATTTTAGATTACGGCAATATTGTAATTGCTTGCTTTTTTTTTACTGTGCTTAAAAACATCATTATTACATGGGTTAACATTTGGGATTTTTTTTTCTTTTTTTTTAGCAGAACAATGGTCAAAAAACATTTGATTTTTGGAAGGATATAGTTGCTGGTATACAACACAATTATAAAATGTCAGCTTTTAAGGGTGAGTAATGTGAAGGGAGACCTTCTAATTGATGTTTTTAAATGCTGTGCGGCTTGTAAATTACTTTGAAGTTACCTATCTTGTTAATGTTCCTCAATTAGGACTTGATTTTATCTAAAATTTTGCTACAAAGTTGGTACTGCTTATATTTTAAGAAGTTCTTTTGAATTCCATTCTTGTTGCTTAAAAACAGGACTGGTTGACTCAGAATGGGTCACGGACATGGCCAGGTTGCACGTGGGGCCTCACAGTTGCATCTCAGATTAGCTTGGTAAGGTTACTCGGAGGTTACTTCTAAGGAGTACAGGGATGCTTTATCATAGATTACCTTGGGGACTCGAACCAGACTGTCCTGAGATACCTAGTGGACTGCTAGATGCTCAAGAGCAGTGTTTCTCAGCTTAGAAAAGGGTTGCTTTTTGATTGACATAAAATTGCCTGCCTTCCTTTTAACGTAATTTAAGTCATCAAAATAATCTTAAATATTGGGACTAAAAACATGTCAAGGCAATAAATAGTAACCGCAGAATACTTTTTTAAAAAATTACATATTTCTCTAACACCTGCTTATTTCCTTCCCTGAAGAAATCACTGCTTTGGGGAGATTGTCTCACTTTTCTGTGCCTGGTCACCGGCCCTCAACCCTGGCTGGTAGGTCCCATGTGGTCCTGTGGGTGCCTTTTCATAGTCCACACGGAGTGCTGGGGGGCATGTGCAAATGACCATCCCCAGTAGAGGGCAGTATCCATGACAACTGTAAGAGCCACCTACCACTTTATTGTTTTTCTTTTATAAACTTTGTAAAGTGAAAACCCTTAAAAGAATGGTTGAGAATAGCAAATTGCTGCTCTCAAATAAATTCAGCATAAAAATCTGTTGATGTTATTTTATTGCTTTGTAAATAAGGAGTAGGTAAAACATGTCATGCTTTAATAAGTGAGGCACAGCTTAAAAGTTTTAAGCAGCAATATAAAAATACAGTACAGAGCATAAATAAATAACATCTTTTCATTTCTAGCCAGATTTTGAAACCCTTGACGTTAACTGTAATTTCACTAGAGTGGGAGGCTCAAGGTCCATATGGCAATAATCTGTAAACCCACAAAATCATAATCTGTAAGACTCAATATGGAATTAAATCAAATTAATCACACTTGTATTAAATAAATAAACTAGGTTAGACACCCATTTCCAAGTTGTGAAGGGTATATAGAAAGCTTTTCTGCAGTCACAGAAAAGTTTGAAAATGTCCGTGGCTAAAGCACCTTGCATTTCAGATTTTAACATCATCCTTTGGTTTTTTATTAGAACTGTAGGAAGTTTATGTACACCTGTACATTTGAATAGATCTTGACAAAGGGGCCATGTAAGCCTTCGAGTAATGCACCATGAGAAAGATCTTAGGGCATACAGTGCCTTTTAAATTTGGATATTCAAGTATTTGAGTTCTAGAAAGACATGATACCCTCTGAATGTTTCCTAGTTCTCCTGTTAATCAGTAGAAAGAGGCTTATTTTTTTTTTTAATGCTGAATTTCTGAAATCAAATTTAACGTGATTTAATGTCACATTTCAGGGTTTCTTTGTGATCATTTTATTTTTTTAGCCCAGTAGGACTTTCAGGGTGAAATTTTTAAATACTGAAGGAGTTCACAGAAAACTTTAAAGAGCCTTAGGACTGCTGGCTAGAAATTCAAGAGAGTCTTCACCTGTCGTTTACTACTGCTGCTCACTTTTTCAGGGGGGAGAACTGGTTGGTCTGAAAGCTCAAATGCGTGTTTGGAAAATTAAAATTAGTCACGTTTTTTTGGCCTACCTCCATATGCACTTTGTGGGGCGCGGTGGAGTTGGGGAATGCCTTTCCAAGCAGACTTACATTAGCTCGTTGGGAGTATGCTCACATTGGTGCCACCAAGAACCCTGAGAGAGAGGAGTGGACATACTCAGAGGAGTACAGCCCGTTCGACCCAGCGTTGGGCAGCTGGAGCCACACCTGGTCGTTCTCCGTGAGATCAAGTATGGCGCTCCCCGAAGCCTGATCCAGGTAGCCTTTGGTGTATTCGTCATAGGTGTACATTACAGGGGTGCCGTTCTTATACAGGCCCACCCAAACATGGGTCCCTTTCACATGCACGTGGTAGGAGAAATAGTACGTTCCTGGTATCCTGCAGGTGAAGATTCCAGTTCTTGGGTCATAATGCTGTTGCCTGTTATACAAAATCTTATCAAATGGGATGGGAATGCCTACAGCTGGGTAAGCTTTGGAGAGAATAACGGTGAAAGCAGACATAGGCACTCCTGTGACTCCCTGGTTGGCACTAACAAAAGGCCTTTGGTCTGCCTTTATAAAACCCTCAGATGGGGCTGCTTGGCCTGGGGGGCCTGGGGGGCCTGGGGGCCCTGGGAGGCCGGGCTGCCCAGTGTGGCCCCTCGGACCCGGAGGCCCTGGTGGCCCAGTGGGACCACTGAGCCCCTTCCTTGCGACGCCCGCTGGGCCAGGAGGACCTGGAGTTCCTGGATCCCCTTTGGATCCTGGGAATCCTGGGATGCCCGGTGGCCCAGTGGGGCCTCTGGCCCCTGGCATTCCAGGGCCACCTCTTGGACCAGTCTCACCACTGGGTCCAGGCATTCCCTTCACTCCGGCTGGGCCCACGGGGCCTGGGAGACCAGGAGGTCCTCGGACTCCAGCGTCCCCTTTTGGGCCTGGTAACCCTGGGTTTCCCTTAGGACCACCGCTGCCTGGTTCTCCCGGGTACCCTGGTTTTCCATCTAACCCAGACCAACCCCTTTCTCCCTTAGCCCCAGGGTGCCCTGCAGGCCCCACTGGCCCTGTCTCACCTTTAGGGCCTGGAATCCCTTGGTTGCCTGCCATGCCTTTTGGTCCCTGGGGTCCCGTAGTTCCGGGGGGCCCAGTCAGACCTGGTTCCCCGGGATGACCTGCTGGGCCTTGTTCCCCTTTAGCACCTGGGCTTCCTGGAAGGCCAGTAGGTCCTCTTTGTCCTTTGAGGCCAGGCAGCCCTGGTTTCCCAAAGCCAGGAGCCCCTGGGGGCCCAGCCCTTCCTGGAGCCCCAGCGTGACCTCTTGTCCCAGGAATCCCTGGCTGGCCTGGGGCTCCAGTGGCTCCTGGCTTTCCAGTGCCTTCTGGTCCTCGTTCCCCAGGAGGACCCTGGGGGCCTGGCAGGCCAGCTGGGCCCCTCTCTCCTGGAAGGCCCCGATCGCCTTTGATGCCTGGCTGTCCTGGAGACCCACTTTCACCTCTCTTTCCCGCTCCAGGAGGGCCAGGTGGTCCCATGGGACCCTGAGGGCCTGGAAGGCCCCTCTCACCCGGGTGTCCAGGAGCACCATACCCTGCTTCCCCTTTCTGTCCATGCACACCAGGGACTCCCGCTGCACCCTTTTCTCCAGGAGAGCCCCTGGGTCCTGGAGCTCCTGTGGGTCCTTGTCGTCCGGGTTTTCCTGTAACAGTAATGCCAGCTGGGCCGGGGATTCCGGGTGGCCCTGGTGGGCCCCGTGGTCCTGGCAAACCAGCTGGTCCAATATCCCCTTTTGGTCCGGATGGTCCTTTCTCCCCTGGTTTTCCCGGGAGTCCTGGCAAACCTGGCCTCCCAGGGGCCGATGGTCCCGGTGGTCCGGGCAACCCTGGCTCTCCTTGGGGTCCGGGACTTCCATGGCCTGGTTTTCCTGGAGGTCCAGATGGACCTGGGTGCCCTCGAGGTCCAGCGGGGCCTGGTGGACCAGGAATACCTTGCTCTCCTCTTACTGATACACCTAAAAACATGCCCGATAGACACACCCAGAGAGAGAGAGGATTAGTAATGATATTGCACTGTCAGTCCACTCTGGCAGACTAGTCTTTAATGGTTTCGGATGATACATTTTATGCTGTATTTAAAAACACTGCCAGAGAGGATGGACCATGGCTACTAAAATACTTTCAGTACATCCTCATTATCCATGAAAATAAACTGGGGTTGAAGAATTTGTCTAGAGTAAGAGTACAGTGGGGTATTTACCCCATTTCTTTTGGGAATATCATCTACCTCGAGAGGAAAGGGGAAAAAAGGTATTGGATAGAAAGGAAGAAAAAGACAAATGCAGAATAAATGGGAAAACATTTAAGAACTATAACAGCTTTCTCTCACAAAAGCTATCCTATCAGACATCAGTGAGAAAATCTGTCATAGCCTGCTGAACACAGTTTAGATGTATTTTTTTCACCCTCAGTACATAACATGAGCTCCTACACCCTCCTTTCATTGACTTAACATTGAAACAAAGAATTAGAGAATTAGATCCAGTGGGCAGAGTATATAAAATAGTATTAAAATGTTTATCTAAAGTTTTCTTTGATTAATGCACACAGTTATTGTTGATTTCACAGAGCTGTGGGTCCATTTGAACCAAATACTTCTACTGATATTATGAATTCAGTTCATAAATTGTTTATTCACTGCCTGTGACATGAAAAGGGCTCTTGGGCTACAAGTATGGGGAAGCACAGGATGCATCTTATAAGAGCTTCAGTCATGAAGAGAGTAAAACAAATGTCCCTGTGATAAGAGGTGTCCAGGGATTTGGTTTTAGTCATACAAAGGTGGGATTTAACAGAGCATTCTGGTATTAAGATATATAACTGGGGAAATATTACCGTATCAGAGAATCTTTAGGGCAGCAATCATCATAAATATCTATTATAAAATACTCTTTTCAGGGCGCCTGGGTGGCTCAGTCATTAAGCGTCTGCCTTTGGCTCAAATCATGATCCCAGGGTCCTGGAATCGAGCCCCACATCGGGCTCCCTGCTCCGTGGGAAGCCTGCTTCTCCCTCTCCCACTCCCCCTGCTTGTGTTCCCTCTCTTGCTGTCTCTGTCAAATAAATAAATAAAATCTTTAAAAAATAAAATAAAATACTCTTTTCTTTCTCAGAGAAATTCTTCAGTAGCTAGCAAAATGGTAATAATTGGGTAAGATTTAAATGTCTATTTGTAAAATTTGTATTAAAATAATTTTGTGTTTAATAAATCTTTAGGAAGATAGATAGAATGCCTGTGCATACTATTTAGATTCTTTTACTACTGGATAATGGTTCATAGTTATGGTAGATTTAGCAAATGGCATAGTTATTGAATGGTTTGGTCAAAATCCTGAGAATGACTTATGGCTGTGACTTTTGAGCCACATCTTTTTTGTACAAAAGTGACTAATTAATATACTTAAACTTTACCTAAATCTTTAATGGCTTTAGAAATCAGAATGAAGAGTAAATTGGAATTAATATTAAATGAATTATAAATTGCCTTTGAAAACATATGCTTATGGGTATGGTTCACATTATCAATTGCTGGTACATTATGATATTTTTAAAAATCTTTCATATTAACTGGCATGTAAGAAGTAGTAAGCCAGTAGTAGTTGCTAATATTATTCTCTTGGGTATTCCTGATATTTGAAATACATTTGGTGACAAATGAAATATAAAATACACCGTAGAATCATTAAAGTAGATACGCTAAAATGGGAACATTATTTTAGACTTGGATACTTATATTTTGTACTAATTAGAGTTATATTTCATTTTGCAAATATTTAAATGTCTGGAGCTTTATTCACTCATGGATTTTCAGAAGATGGCATCAGGAAGAAGACTGTGAGAAAAATTAATTTATGGAGAAGATCTCCATATATCATTGATAGATTGACTTTTTAGTGTACATACAGTATAATGTCTATAAATATAAACGGATGTAATGTATTACAAATAGAATAGATGAATAAATAGAAAATAGCACTTTTTTTCAAATGCAAACTATATTAGATTGAATGGGTTTGCTTCAGAATCTTATTCTGAATCTCCTAAAGGTCATATCCATACTAAAAATGACTATCTTAGTCTGGTTGGAAATCTGTTTAACTGTTAAAATAGGGAGGAAAAACAGTCTTACTGAAAATGACTACATAGTGGGGGTACCTGGGTGGCTCAGTCGGTTAAGCATCCGACTCTTGGTTTCAGCTCAGGTCGTGATCTCAGGGTCGTTAGATCGAGCTCTACACTCAGCTTGGAGTTGGCTTGGGATTCTTTCCGTCTCTCCCCCCCCCCCGCCCTTACACTCTCTCTTTCTCTCTCTAAAATAAATAAATGAAATCTTTTAAGAAAGAAAAGAAAATGACTCCATAGAGCACCATTTGAGACTGGAAGTCCAAGGACAGGGTGATCTCAGTCACTTGGAATGTTGCCCTCATAGGTCCTCTACCTCTTAATGTAAGAAAGAATGTGAGTTCTGTTGTCTTTGGGGGATAGCCCCTGTTTGTTGCTTGCCAATTAAAAAAAATGAAAGATTAGGGTGATACCATGCTCAAGGAAAAATGATTGTCCAGCAGAAAAGTTTCTGAAAGTCCAGAAACCAAAATAGTGGTTGATCATGTCAGAATATGGCACTCATGGGGCCACCAGCTCTGCATTCCTTTGCAGCATAATTTGGTGTGTTTTGGCTGAGCCCTCTTTGAGCCTGTGGTGAACAGATGGGCCCAGGAATTACATAGGCACTTTTTGTATTTCTATTATCAACCTAATGTTACACGTGTATAGATTGTGGGCTTTTGTCTTCCTTTTAGTGCATTAGTGCCTGCCAGTGAATGGTAATGTACTTGAGTTTCCAACTTGTATTATCAAGTAGAAACTGTAGTGGGTTTAGCAGTTAAAATGCAGCTTCTAAGTTTTTCATTTGTTAGTAAGATATGTATTTTCATTTATTCTGCAGAAATAGCCAGGATGACGCAGTACAGTAAGGTGGGAAAATAGAGATATTTTTAACCTTCCATAAGTGGTGCATTTGATTTTAAACTCAAGGCTGTATGGTAAACTGTAAAAAGTCTGAATTTGTGATCATAGAGAATATACCCAGTGAGACATGTCCTAGCATTTCACCTTGCCATTCATTGCTTCAAGGGAAGTAGCAGGTTTCCTTACCTTTTATTCTTTCTTTCATAACTTTTCTCTTTCTCGTATTTTATCTGTATTTTGAGACATTCAAGAGTTTTTGTGATGCACCTGTGCATTTATTTTTAAACATTAAGCTTCCTTTCATGAAATGTTTTAAATTTCATCTTTCTTTTTAAGAAGACAATCCTGTAAGTTTAATTTGCTGAAAATGGTCATCTCCAAAAGCATCATTTGTAGAGTTTACGGCAAATATCCTTAGCATTATTTGCAAGGTGAAATAGGTAAGTATAATGAAAAAATACTAAGGAAAGGAAATTTGAATCCTACAATCAGTTCAGATGATGCAGTTTAATTCAGTAGATGTTTTTCAGGCAGTGCGTGCCAGATGTCATTCCGTGGAATTAGTGAATGTGAAACCTAATAATTGCCCTTCTTTGAGGATCTGTTAGTAGTGTGCGTGCATTTTCTCACTTCTCTTCATAATATCTGAGAAAGCTGGACAGCTAGGGAAGAGATTCAGGAACAAAGCTAAAACGTATCTAAAGCTACCCACCGCCCCAGTACTACCACAGCGTGAGGAGGTGAAGTACCAGTAATACAGCTAATACTCGAGTACTTTACAGCGGGTAACTCAAACTTCCTAACAGCTCTTTGAGATCACTGCTGCTACTTTTCCGGATGAGGAAATTAAGGCACAGAGAGGGTAAGTAACTTCCTTGAGGCCCCACAGTTAGTACATGGCAGTGAAGTCTTTGTACTTGACTACTAACCCCTACAAAAATGTCTAAGTAGTTAGGAAAATTGCCACCTCGTTTGCCTATTAAATTTCGTGGAAAAGCATTAGGTTTCATTTGATAGTTAAGACTCAGTTTTGTATATATTGGTGGGCTAGCCAAATTGGTTGTACAAGTAAATGATGGTTAAGTATTTAGATACCTAAACCTGCTACTCTCTTTGTATAACTGGCAGTTATTTCTCGTTAAGACATTTTTAAACTTGATTAATTTGT
The DNA here is from genome assembly GCF_002201575.2 of Neomonachus schauinslandi. Lineage (NCBI taxonomy): Eukaryota > Metazoa > Chordata > Mammalia > Carnivora > Phocidae > Neomonachus > Neomonachus schauinslandi. Next base: position 45,881,744 of record NC_058410.1, on the reverse strand, counting down.
TTTGGATTCATATTTCTACATTATGGTTAGTTTTTTGTGCAGAAGCGCCATTTGAGGGAAAAACTTTCCACACCTAAGAGTTCTTAATATCCTTCAGGTACATCTTTCTACTCTACTCACTGTGTAAAGGATGTTATTGTTCTTGAATAGACCTGCTTTTTTCCATCAATCATTTTGTTTTAATATTTTGGACAAATTCGGGAGTTTGAAGATAATTAAACACCAAATAGAGTTAAAAGCATTTTGTTCAAGAGATCATTAAGATTGTAGAAAGCAACAACCAGTTGGTTAATACAGCAAAATATATAAAGTTTACCTTTACTCTTTATGGCATAGGGAATGAAGAACTGTGTCCTGGGGTTGGGTGGGGGGCCTTTTATGCCTGTAGGTGTTTGGTATCGCTCAGCATAAAATTCTCCATGAACCAGGTTCAAGGACATTAGCAGCAAAAGGGCTGTTTGTGGCAACATGTTCTCAGATGGCTTCTGAAAAACAGAAAAGAATAACTTCCTGTTACTGACCTGTTTTATTTGTCTGGTGTTGGACACATGAATTCTTTATTTTGTTAACTACCTTTTTTACCTTATCCTGTTTTTAATATATTCCATAAACTGGAATTAGAAATTTTTAGTTATATGAATATATGACTTAAGTTGTTAGTGGAAACCACATTCAAGCAATCAAGTAAAACTGAAGTGATTTTTAAAGAAGAAATATAGAAACCAGAATTAGATGCCTGTATTAATAATTCAAGGTCTTTAACATAGGTTGAAATATCCAGTAATTTCAAAATAAACTAAATAGGACATACTTTTACAAATATGGTTTTATTAGGACTGTCTTTTTATAGAGACTGCTAAAGGATTAAACTTTCTGAGTACACTTTAGTGGAAAGTCACTTTTTTTTTAGTGAAAAAAACCAAATAGTTAATTTATCGAGGCTCGTTTCCAAACAAGCTAACATGGAAGTCCACCAGAGCATCAGGTCATAGACTTACCTGGATGCCAGAAGTTCCTGGAGATGGTTTCTTGGCAGCTTTTCTGAGCCCTCCTGTGTCCAGGTGAGCAGTGTCTGCACACTGGTACCTTCTCCAGAGCTGTCCTGCAGTATTTATACTCTTTCTCCCTTACTTCATGAAGTTCCCCTGAGTTTAAGCTCCTCCCCCCGAGAAGTGGAGAGTACTAATTATAGTGGAAAGTTCTGTTGGGCAGGCATACAAGATCAGGTTGGGCTCTCTTTCCTTGTTTTCTTACTGAAAAATAAACTCTTTGTCTTAAATATATATTAATAGTTTTAACCATGTACCATCTTTTCTGAGTTTTTATTTTAGAAGGTACTACTCAGATATTTAGGTTGGTTCATGATGGGATGATAATACGACCTTTGTATTTTTGAAAGCACATTCTTGTGTTATTTGGTTGAAAATATTTGGTAGTATATAAAAGTAGGAGAGGAAGTCTTTTGGAGGGGTGTGTGTGGATTTAAACCATCCTCTAAATTCTTCAATTATGACATAAGGCCCTCAGTGTGTCCGTTAATGTTCCTAAATTTTTATGCAGATAGCTTACTCCAATTCTTACTTTTGAGCTTGAGAAAAACAATTAAAATGTAGGTATGTTGTTTTATATCTTAGGATTTAATGTTCAGTCCTTAGGATTTTAATGTAAGTTAATAAGAGAAATTTTAAATATGTTAATATCTACTTTAGTTTTTACATATTAAATATTTTAGTTTTCAGACAGAGGCAAGACATCCATGAATTTGATAGTAGAGTTAGCAATATAACTACCCTGAAGGATTTGGACTCTTTATTTATAACACAGTATGTTCAGTAAATAGCTTCAGGTTTTATTGCTTAATTTTGGATTTTACTTTAGAGTTGTAGTAGAGATGGTAAAAGCCTTAAGACATGATAATGTCATACCATGTCTGATGAGATTGTTGTGTTCATTTCAGAAGAAAAAAATTCCTCAAACTTTGCTTTCAGCTTTTTAAAAATATCAGTGGCTTACCTTACAATTTCCTTCAGGAATCTTGATTCAGCCCAGTTAGAAACATTTTTCCCCCAAAGATGAAAGTAAACATTATCATTGTCATTTTCAACACTTAGAATTCTCTTTAACAATATTAGGGGACTCTTAAAGTCAGTTTTCAGGATCCTAAAAAATCTAATACAAACAGGACATTGAGAGACCAAATTTTGTATCTTATTTAATTTCATTGTTTTGGAGCTAAGTGAAATCAACTGTACAGGTTAAGTAGGTGAGAAGGAAAATTCCGTAACAGGCATAAATAACAACATTTTTAAAACCTCTGCGGAATTAAAGTAGAATGGTTTCAGGACTGACTGATTAATTGAAATAATTTAGTGTTTGACCAATGGATGGAATAAAGGTTTGTTCTTTTTCTTGTCCCTTTCTCCTCTCCTACATATAATTTTCTGTATTTTTTAGACTGAGCCTTTATAGAAGGGTAAATGGATAGCTCCCTTCACTGACTGCCTTTCTCCTAACTCTCCCATTTAAACCTTTCATTGGTTGCCATGTTTAAAAATCTACACTGTCCTATATGTCTCTATATAATATTCATAGATACATATGAAATATGACTTTTATATCAGTTCAGATTAACAGGAGAATTTGAAAATTTATATTCTCATCATTCTTTCATCACTTGGAGAATGTCTATGGAACAGCTTTTGTAATTATTATATGTGCTCTACTATGTCTGTAAGATACCTCAAAAGATGAGTAAGAGAAATGGCTGCCTTCCATCTACTTGTGGTTCATTTGGATAAGACTGTGAAAAAGTAGGTGAGGTTACATGGATGCTCTTGAAGGCTAGGCTGTAGAATTTGGGGTTTTTTGTTTTGAATTTGTTTTAAAGGAATTATTACAAGTACATATTCTAGTATTTTTGTATGTCTGTATGGATACACACACACACACACACACATTTATTTATAATTGAGACTGTTACCCTGTTAGATAGCATTCATGTGGAAGTACAGAAGATTAATTCTCAGCTCTTCGCGCTGTGCACCTGTGTAGACCATTTGTTCATCTGTGGCTACTCAAGCTGTTTTCAGGGCTTCTCACCCAAAACTCTCTAGGTGTCTGTTAGACAATGAAAAGATTGGGCTAGGTTTCTAAGCTCCTCCCAGCTTTAAAATTAGAGAATTCTTGTGTTTGAGGTGTTTTGCTGTTCCCCATGATGAGACAGTGGGCTTGGCTCCGTTTAGTACTTATTAGAGACAAAGTCCATACCAGGTGGTCATATGCCTTCTTTTGGGGATATGTAAATACATGTGGGTATTTGTCGATTTATATTCCCCTTTAACTTTGGAAAATGTGGTGTCTTGGTTGGATAAGGCTTGGACATTCATCCCTTTCTGCAAATAGTGTACTTATTTCAGCACAGGGAATCTGACTGCTATTTGCTTTGTTAGTCACATAAGAAGTACTGTCTTGTCCAAAGCAGATTGTAGAATCAGAATATTTGCTAGCCACACCCCACCCAATTGTGTATTTAAAACTATTTTTATTCTGGGAGCTTACTTGTAGCTGTTTGAAGTGACTAGTCTGTGGCTTTATGATGAAAACCCATTTCCATTTAAAACAGAAAGCCATGCTCTCTAAACTCAGTAACCTAAGTGCATTTTTATAATATCAAATATGAATGTTTTTTGCACATTTAGCATTTAGCTGCTCTAAGCTTGCCTGTTCATTTTCACTACCAAGGGTTAGTCATTAATTCACCAAATATTTTTTGAGTACCTCTTATGTATCCAGCATGGATATAAAAAGTGGGTGAATAATGTGCAGCCCCCACTTTTACTGAGTTTGAACAGTGGTCCGCAGTCTTTAAGGGACATGACACGGTTCCTTCAGTCTTCGAGGTTCGGTGATATAATGGTAGTTCCGAGATTATATTGTGAAAAAGCTCTTCAGGTGATCACAGTGGACTCCTAAGTTGGAATGTCTTGGTCTGGTATTGTTCTGTAACCACCTTGTTAATATTAGCTACATAGTTTTTTGTCATTTTTGTGCATATGCTTTTTAACTTTATTGTGGAAAATTTTAGTCTTATATAGAAATAGAGATAAGTTACAGTGAGTGCTAGGTACCCCTCGCCCAATTTAAACTAATCTCAACTCCCTGCCACTTAATCCCTCCATTCGCCATACCTCAAATTGTGGACAAATAGGGGCGCCTGGGTGGCTCAGTCCATTGAACGTCTGCCCTCGGCTCAGGTCATGATCCCAGGGGTCCTAAGATCGAGCCCCATGCTCAGCAGGGAGTCTGCTTCTCCCTCTCCCTCTGCCCCTCCCTCCCTTCCATGCTCATGCTCTCTCTCTTTTGCTGTCTCGCTCACTCTCTCTCTAATAAATAAAATCTTTAAAAAAATTGTGGACAAATACATAGTATCCCAGTTCACCTATGAATATTCAGTATACTTCTCCAGAAAATGAGTCATTTTTCTCTAAAACAAAATCTTCATCATACCTAAAAAATTAACCATTTCTTTTTTTTTTTTAATGTTTTATTTATTCATGAGAGTCAGAGAGAGAGAGAGAGAGGCAGAGGCAGAGGGAGAAGGAGAAGCAGGCTCCCCGCCTAGCAGGGAGCCCGATGCGGGACTCGATCCCAGGACCCCGGGATCATGACCTGAGCCGAAGGCAGACGCTTAACCATCTGAGCCACCCAGGCGCCCCAAAATTAACCATTTCTTAATATTATCAAATCCTTTAGTCCACGTTCAGATTTTCCCAGTTATCTTAATATATGTACACGCACATACATGCATATGTAACACATACATGCATATGTATGTCAGTGCACACGTATGTACACATGAACATAGAGATATACCCACGTATGTACAGTGTGTGCATATATGTGTATATATGTACATAACATATTCGAATGTTTTTATTGATTGATTTACTGTTTGTCCAAATTAGGTTCATGGATTGTCCATAATTTATATGTTTCTGTTAATGTTTTCTCTCCATGTCTCTTTATTTCCTTTGCAGTTTGTTTGTTGAAAAACTGGGTCATCTGTTCTGTACGATTTCCCACAATTTGGATTTTGTTGTCACTTAAAATACTTTTCTGTACCCTATATTTCCTGTAGATTGGTAATTAGATCTAGAGGCTTGATCTCCTTCAGGTTTGAGATGTACACACAAATACTTTTTTAGCAAGTACACTTCTTTATAGACCGTGGTATGTGGTACATTTCAATCAAGAGGCCCTTCATTGCTGGTTGTCTTTTGTTTTGTGGTGTTGCTAGCCATTGATCATTACCTAGATTCATTATTTCATTGGAGGTTACAGAATGGTAGTATTTGAATTCTATCATTCTTCCTGTGTTTATTAGCTAGAATACTTCTATAAACACTCCTTCATTAACTACTTGGTTACCTTGAAGTACATAGAAAAAACAGGAGAATTGCCTTTATCAATGTGCAACCTAGTAAGCTTATTTTCCCAGCATCCTCCAGAGGTGACCCTGTGAGGTGTTTGAGAGTCATTATAAACTCATGGATTTAAACGTATTTTATGTGTTTAAAATCCATGATAGTTATTACTGTTATTGCTCAGATTTTTTCCCTGTCTTTGGTCAGCAATATACTGACCAGTATATTAAACTATATTAAAATTCCCAATTCTCATGACAGTAGCAGAGTTATTCACTTGCTTTGTTCCATAACACTCACAATTTCTCAGTAACAATTCCAACATTCACACCACAATATTGAAAATAGTTTAAAATTATTTCTGCAGTTCTTTTAGTATTTCTACTAGAGCTATATGGTCAAATTACCATGCTTTTGAGTCAAAACAGCCATAATGCTACCCACTCAATTCAGTGTTAGGTTTATTTGTTTCATCTTGCTTTCAATTTTTAGAAATGTTCTTTTTTTTTAATTTAATTTTGTTTTATACTTTCCTAAAATACTTGTTTCCAGTGTTTGCTGATAAATGTTTCACAACTGGCTTGGAGGTCGGGAGCTATGTTTGCTGATATCCATGATGTAATTCCTCCTACTGTGGCCAGTTTCAGGCTACCAAGGTAAAGACAAGTGACTCACAAAATACCTGAACATTTATCAAGCGCCAGTACAAGCCAGCTTCAGCTTATACTGCATGTTTCTCAATTCAAATTTATAAAACCAGGAATATTCAGAGAAGCCTGGCTTCTATTACTGACCTGCTCACCCTCTTTCACCCTCCTTCTATAACCTTTTTTAAAAATCTTTTTTGGTGGGGCGCCTGGGTGGCTCAGCCGTTAAGCGTCTGCCTTCGGTTCAGGTCTTGATCCCAGGGTCCTGGGATTGAGCCCCACATTGGGCTCCCTGCTCAACGGGGAGCCTGCTTCTCCCTCTCCCACTCCCTCTGCTTGTGTTCCTGCTCTCGCTATCTCTCTCTCTCTGTGTGAAAATAAATAAATAAAATCTTTAAAATAAGTAAATAAATAAAAAAATAAAAATAAAAAAATCTTTTTTGGTTTATACTTTTATTATTTTTTAAAATAGATATTCATTCATATCCCCTTCTAACTTCTTGGATAAATGGCATAACAAAATACATACTATATGCTACCTTATTTTATGTAATAGTTTGTCTTGGAGATCATTGCATAGCGTTATGTAAAGATGGTCCACATTTCCTTTTTCCAGGTGCATAGTACTCCACTGTCTGATCGTACTGCAGTTTTACACACGTTTCCCTGTGATGGGCATACGTGTTATTTCCTCTCTCTTGCCATTACAAATATTTCTACAGTGGATTACTTTGTATGTGTGTATTTTTTGGCCAGAATATCTTCAGAAGAGATTTTTAGAACTGGGAATCATAGATCAAAGGGTAATGCATATGTAATTTATTACATGTCATTACACTCCCCTGCATAGGTCTTGTGTCATTTCACACTTCCACCGGCAAAATGTGAGTGTTTCCTTACAGCATCACCAACAGGATATGTTGTTTAGATTTTGTTGCATTTTTAGGTTTTTGCCCATTTTACACATGAGAACTGGAATCTTGATCTAGTGGTGATTTTGATTCTTCTTACAAAGCATATGGTTGAGCATCTTTTCATGTAGTTAAGACTGTACTCCTAGCTCACTTTTCTGGAAGTGTTCTCTATCTTAGGAATATAAACCTCTTTTCCATGGTAGAGTTTGCACATGTTCTTCCCAGTTTGTCATTCGTCTTTTTTGCTTATGAACGTTTTTTTATTTTTAAAATTCAAAATTTTCTTTTAAGATCTATACACTTTTTTTGTTCTGTTTTATTTTAAAGATTTTATTTATTCATTTGTCAGAGAGAGAGAGAGAGAGAGCACAAGCAGGGGGATGGGCAGAGGCAGAGGGAGAAGGAGAAGCAGGCTCCCCACTGAGCAAGGCGTCCGATGCAGGGCTCAATCCCAGGACCCTGGGATCATGACCCGAGCCGAAGGCAGACGCTTAACCACCTGAGCTCCCCAGGCGTCCCAAGATCTATACACTTTTGATTCAGAATATTATTGTTCTTTCATAGATGCAGAGCTGTAAGGAACATGAGAGGTCATCTAGATCAATCATCTCATTCTTCAGAGGAGGAAACTGACTGCTGTGTTCTGAATGTCTCCTTCCCTAATGTCTAATTGAGTTAAATATCTGAAGTGAAGAGCTGTTGACAAGAGAGCCCATTGAAAGAAAGCACCACCGACTAAGCTAATATGTTCATCTCCTTACCCAAAGAGGATACTGATTTTCCTGTGTCTCCCTAATCCTTCAGTCTTTCAGCAGTGGAAACGGGAAAGGTGCCCAGAAGTGTATTTGGGGCACTGGGAGACCCACAGCATCCACCACCACCTCACGGTACATCATTCCTCTTGAAAAGAATTTAAAAGAACATTCGTAGGTGCTATTACAGAGCCCAGGAGCTAAAAATGATCTGTTTGTGTAAATAGTCTAATGTGGCTTGGTGGTTAGATACCTGCTGAAGGCTTGAAAGGAGAAATTCATGCATAAACACAGGTGTTTATGAAACCCCTGAAACTTCAGGCCAGGTCAAGAAAAACTGAGAGTCATTTAAGGAGTTTGAACAAGGGCTTTATATTCTATTTTCTATTACACATAAATTGCTACATTACTTAAAGAACTCATAGTTTTGTGCCACAGGCGCTTAATGACGTCACCATCTTTCCAGAGTAACCTGCTGAGTTAATAATACAGAGCGTCGTGGCTCCTTGACCTCCGATCTTCTTGGCCACCCAAGAGGCTCTCGGCTATTCAAACACGTTCCTACTCTATTTACAAGTTCCGCTTTCACACACAGCCTCTGCTAAGTTGGAGAAATTAGACAGCAAGTTAAAGTGTTGAAAATTACCATTTTTAATTGGTGAAGACACTTTCTATTTGAATCTTTTTACTCCCCTGCTTTTTATCATACTTTAAACAACTCCAGAGTCACCAAGTACCTGTTGGTACAAAGTACCTGGAGGGTACCTGAGTACCTGTCGTTACAAAGCAAGGTATCTGTGCGTGGCAGCACAGACCGTCAGGAACCCAACCCTTGAGACTGTTGCTCGTGCAGCTCTTTAACTTACTCAGAGTAAGAACTGTAGTGCATTCCAGAGTTTTCAGTTTAAGTAATGCTGGGCCCTACTCTACTTAGCCTTTGAGCAAACAACTTTGTTACCTGCCTGACAGACCTCTGCCCCTAACTGGGAGCTGATGCTAAGAGACTACTCTGCTGTCATCTCTGGCCCATCAGTTACCCTAGCCAGGTCGCCTGCCTCCTTACACCTGGTTTCCTCATCAGTGAAAGCCCTAACATCTGCTCACTTGCTTTCAGACTTTTTTTTTTTAAGATTTTATTTGAGAGAGAGCACGCACGGGAGAGAACCTGAGCAGTGGAGAGGGGCAGAGGGAGAGGGAGAAGCAGACTCCCTGCTGAGCAAGGAGCCTGACATGGGGCTCGATCCCAGGACCCTGGGATCTTGACCTGAGCCAAAGCCTTAACCAGTTGAGCCACCCAGGTGCCCTCTTGCTTTCAGATTTTAAAGGTAATCACTATTTAGAGAAAATGTAGGAAATAGAAAAGAAAAGAAAATTTGTACACCATAGAGATATAATGACTCTTAATAGTGGTGTTTTTCTCCAGTGACCCTCTTGGTGCTAAAATTCTATCAATTATCTTTAATCACCCAAGAGTCAAAATAACTCTTGCCACTTCTGATGGACAGTAAGGCTGGTAGACATGGTACAGTCCTATCCTGTTTTCTGTTATTTGTATTGGTTAGGAAACTTGGAAGGTGAGATAAGATATATGTGATGTGGTGGAACAGTGCCTGGGAATGCTCAATAAATCCGAATGATGATGATGTCAAAGAAGTAAATATCTCTGATTTATACTTGATTCCCTCTATACCATCAGTCTTCTCAAATGGTTGCCAGACTTTTTTTGAGCCTCTGCTGCGTGCCAGTTGCTAGGTTAGATGCTGCTAACTGCTAATGATGCTCTTCGTGTCATGGGGAGACAGCAAACATAGCCTCTTACAGCCTTTGCTTTGGTTTCTTTTAGAATCTAGAATTCATGGGGTGCCTGGGTGGCTCAGTCAGTTAAGCGTCTGCCTTCTGCCCAGGTCATGATCCCGGGGTCCTGGGATCAAGCCCCACATCGGGCTCTCTGCTCAGTGGGGAGCCTGCTTCTCCCTCTCCCTCTGCCTGCCGCTCTGCCTACTTGTGTGCATTGCTGTCTCTCTCTTGGCAAAATGAATAAATAAATTCTTTAAAAAAATAAATAAAATTAAGAAAAAAAATCTAGAATTCACAGATTCTGGCATGAAAGGCAATCCAGGTTTCAGTCATCAAACTGTGTTCTCTCACCATACTCATTTCTGAATATAACTCCAGGACTGTGGGTCATTTATCATTGAAACGCCACTCTGTGCAGGTGGTGCTTGGTACAAAGCATGAACTTCATAAATATTTGTTAAACGCAGGGACTAAGAGTTTTAGGACACCAGATTTCAGTATTTATTGAGTGTGGGCATTTTGCCTCACACTTGTGGGCACCCAGAGGTGGGGCCTTTTGCACAGTGCTGGTTTGGGTCTGGGTCTTTTCAGTCCATGTCCTACCTTAAAATAACTCTGAATTCTTGCAAGAGGTCCCAGCATGAACAAGTGCTTCCCACAACAGCTTGCACAAAAGATGTTAACTGTGGCTGCTGTCTGTCCAGTGATTCTGTCCAACCAAGAATTTGGGAGTTAGATTTTCCAATGACAGTGTTTCTCAAGGTAACCATGACAGGCGTATAGAGTTAAGGGAGGGGTCCAGGACAGGGGCTGAGATGGAGGGAGAGAGAAAAAGGAGAGGAGCCTGGACTCTGGGGAATTTAAAGGGATTTCTTTAAATGTCTCAGAACCTGAATGTTAACAGTTTCAGAGCAACTTTGTATATATATGCCTGTGCTTCATTTTCAAAATTTCCACACTCATCCATACCCCATCTACTTGTGGATACATCAGCTCATTCAGCTCCTCAGGATATTAGATATAGAATATTCTATGCCAGGAAATAAAAATGGGCTCATAGGCTACAGACAGCATTTATTGATTCTTTCCTTTCTCAAAAACTACCTGTTAGCACCTTGTCTTTTGAATGAAAATACATGACATTTAAGGGGGGAAATGTTATTATTTGGAAAGAGAGTACTAGATGACATTTTAGAACACCAGAGTTTGTAAGATGAATAATTCGAGAATCACATTCAGCATCACTAAAAAATGAATTTTAGAGCTGCAGGAGACACTAATCTCAAATTAAGTACCAGAAACTGATATTTAAATTTTATTCATAGCAGCCTTAAACCCTTTTTTTTTTAAACCAACTTCATGTAAGTCCTCTAGATTACAACAAGAGAGCTGTGGGTTATACCTGTTACTTAGCAAAAGTATATTTGGGCAGAATTAACTTTTTCCTATTAAAATCTTACGCAATAGGTCATTTGATTACTTAATGAACAGTATAACTTCTATTACCAGAAAGTATTTTTCACAAGTTACATTGACTATAATTCAGTTGAAAAAAAAGTTTTTTAGCTATGCTTCAGATGCTACTCCAACTTGTGGATCAACATACCCACCCTTGGTCGTGTTTTTACAAATATTCTTATTTACTAAGCCAAGATATCTTTTATAAAATGGATGTGTGCAATACATACAAGTTTGTAGGCAAAACCAGATACCTTTTAGAGTTGTGAAATCTGTCAGGGAATGTCCAGCTGAATAGCTAACATTTCTTAAGCTCTTACCATGTGCTAGGTACAATTCATCTTTATTTCATTTACTCCTTGTAGCAGCCCATAAAATAGGTACTGTTATTATCCCCATTTTAGACATGAAAAATTGAGGCCCAGAGAAGGTAAGCATCCGAGCCAAGATCACAGGGTAGGTGATGGTAGAGTTACGGTTTTCTATGGATCTATGTTAAGGATTTATGAGGAATCCAGTGTAATTCTGCATATCCGACTATTTAATACAGAACTGCGTGGGCTGTTTTTTGTCCAAAAAAAATTTTTTTTCTTTGTCAGAAATTTGTGTGCAAGTGCAATTCTTCACTTGCTTTCCAGATCATGATCTCAGATTGGTAGAAACTGTTTTTCATTAATTCCGTTTAATTCAGATTTTGCTAATTAAAAAAAAGAAACTTCAATTAGTGCTAATGGTGCTTATCCTGAAGAAATGTCAGTATGCTTAATTCATAGCACATCATGGCCTTTTACAATGACTGAAAAGGAGGGTGGGTTTACCAAAAAATTCTCAGTGTTTTGGGAGACATTCCACTTCTTACTAATATTTTAATCCTAACAATGGATAAACCGTAGTAAAAGTTAAGAGATTATTTGTTCTGAAAAAAGAGATCCCATTTAAGAAACCTTAATGTGAGATTCTCAACTTTGAAGAGTTTGATGATTTTTGGAAGAAAAAAAAAGCTTTTTATAAACTGATTTATAGTTTGAATTCTCTTATAATTTATATCTTAGTGACCTTTGACCTACTTTTTCAAATGCTAGTATTTCTTTAGGATCAAAATAACTGGACTTTGAACTCATGATTAATTCCTATGTTTAATTCACTTCTGCCCTTCAAGTGGAAAATCTGGCACCAGAAACCTTAAATACATTTAAAATTTAGTATTACCCGGTTTTGAACTAGCACTAACACACTATCAAAGAATCTTTATTCCTCCAAATTTAGAGAAGTTCAGTATTGTGTATAATATAGAAAGTTGTGTTCCAATATAAAGTTTCATTAGTATAACACCACTTCTTAACTTTGAGTTCATAGCAGTTTCATTAGTTAGAATTAGTTTTTAGACATAATTTCTAAGTGGAGTTGATCAGGTGGCATGGTATCTATATGGGATTTTGCAAAACATGGCACCAACTTACAAATGCTAATGAGGTACATCTAGAATTTCACTTTTGGATCCTCATATTTTTATAGAATTTTATAATTAGCACAAGTTAAAAATGACAGAGGATTGTCTTTTTTAAGATTTTATTTATTTGAGAGAGAGAATGTGAGCAGGGGGTGGGTGGAGAAGGAGAGAGAGAATCTCAAGCAGACTCCTCACTGAGCTCGGAGCCTGACATGGGGTATCAGGTTCAAAGGCTACACTGGCATTTTCCACAAGAGTATGCATGCTATCAGGTATTTTTAAATACTCTTCTTTTTTTTAATCTCCTTTGATTGTTGCTGAAATCAATCAACTCTTGCCCAAGTTCCACCCCTTGTACACTGTAGCTGAAATGCTAACAGAGCAGTACATTTGGCTAATATACTTTTTCAGAGTAGAAGCAACTCCTTTGCTCTCAACCCTGAGATCATGACCTGAGCCAAAACCAAGAGCCAGGGGCTTAACCCACTAAGCCACCCAGGTGTCCCAGGATTGTTCTTAATTGCAACTATGATGTTAAGAGAATAAGGATACTTAGATTTTTTCCATTTTGCCTCCAGGCCTGCTTTTGGTTTTATTTCCCCTAAACCATAGTTTCTCACATTGGTAAATACTAGTTTCTAACTGCTTTTGAGTTTTGCAACCAGTAGGATTTATATAATTGCAGCCAAGAAAAGCTTAAAAGCTTAATTTAGGAAAAGGCATATTGATCATATATGACACATAAAATAATGCAGTTACAAAAGATAGATGTATGCTTCTAGTATATAGCACAACTGTAAAAAATGCAGATTAATGAGAAAATAATTATTTGACAAAAAATTCTAGTAGGAGAATTTAGGAGGGAAACATAGAGTTTTGTAGCCTATGGGAAACAACTGACCTTACTTATTACCAAATGTGGGTTTTGGGGGGTGAAAGCTCTCATTCTGTTAAGTAACAGTTCATGGGTAGTTAACTTAAAGGCTCAAAATTCTGTGTTATTTGGTACAAATGTTGGTTAAACTCATGTAGATTTTAGGTAATAAAATTATTATGTTTAGGAGTGCCCAGGTGACTCAGTCAGTTAAGCATTATTGATGCTTGATTTCGGCTCAGGTCATGATCTCAGGGTCGTGGGATTAAGCCCAGGTGGGGCTCCTCACTCAACGGAGAGTCTGCTGAAGATTTTCTCCCTCTCCCCCTGCTCTCATGCATGCACACACCCTCTCTAAAATAAATAAATTGTAAAAAATTAAAATTCTAAAAAATAATAAAGTTATGTTTAAATGATTCTATTTAAAAGCTGATTTCACAATAATATTGAAAAATATTGTATTTGAAAGCCATCTATTCTTAGATCTTATTTTACCCTTAATACTGATACAAAAATTCTTGAATATTTTAATGCCTATTATATGCTACAATGTAGCAGTACTAAACTGCTTTTAAAATGCTCTTGACTGTGTTAATGCAGTGCTAATAAATTTGTCAGAATTTTAAAAAACATCTCATGACAGTAAAGAGCACTTCCATGTTTTTAAATTTAACTGTGTAACACTTTAGGATCTGGTTTTTCAAGTGAGAAGTGTACTTGGGGACCATGTTTATGAGCTATGTGGTTCTTTAGATATTTCTTGACTTGGAAGGAAAGGGAAATAAGAATTCAACTTTGTTTTGCTTAAGAGATATTATAAATATTAAGCCATCTTCTTCACAGTAAGGGCCATTTGTATAAAAGTTATCTGTCTACAAGAGCCTAGTAAAGCACTTGGGTCTTCTGTTGGTCATTTTTAAATATCATTCTGTGATTATCACTGTAGTTAGATCTGATTCGACTTTGCCTTCATATTGGGCTTATCTACTGACAGATCTTCTGTGTGTTAGATACTTTACTTCTCTCATTGGACCCACAAGAACCTTATGTGATAGATATATTAGCCTTCTTATTTTGTGTGGAGGGATACCGAAGCCCGAGAGCTTGATGGAATTAACACAGGTTCAACAAGCCAGTGGGTGGCAGAGCAGAGAGTTTGCGTATCAGGTTCAAAGGCTACATTGGCATTTTCCACAAGAGTATGCATGCTATCAGGTATTTTTAAATACTCTTCTTTTTTTTAATCTCCTTTGATTGTTGCTGAAATCAATCAACTCTTGCCCAAGTTCCACCCCTTGTACACTGTAGCTGAAATGCTAACAGAGCAGTACATTTGGCTAATATACTTTCTCAGAGTAGAAGCAACTCCTTTGCTCTTGTGGCCACATTGGGCCTCTCTCCCTCTTCTGCATTACATTGTTGCTTTCCATTGTTTTCAAGAACAAAGACCCCTTTTTATCAATATTTAAAATTGAGAAAGCTTTGAAACATACATAGTATACATGATTTTTTTAATACAAAAAGCAGTAATACGAACACAGTGAACATACATACACCTGCTACCCAGCTAAAGAAACCTCCGTTACTACTGCTTTTGAGGCCCCTGTGCACACACCTCCCTGATTGCGTTCCCTGAATTCCCTGTGTAGGTAACTCTGCTGAATTGGGTGTCTGTCATTCCCTCTGTCTCCAGAGAAGGTCTGCCCTCCCACATCCCATGCCCAAAAATAACTTTTGTTGTCACGTTTTCAAATTATGCTTAAAGGTATTGGACTGTGTGTGTGCTTTTGCAACTTGTTTTTTTGATATGACATTATGTTTTTGAGATCTATCCATATTAATGTGTGTAGTAGTTGTTTATTCACTTTTCACTGCTATATACATCTTCCCATTAGAGTAATTAGAATTTATTTTTGTCCATTTGATGATGGATATTTTAGCTAAGTTTTATTTGTTTGCTGTTAAAATAATGCTGCTTTAAACATTTCTATACATGTTCCCTGGCTACCCACAAAAGAATCTTTCTAGTGAGTTTTATCTAGAAGTGGGATACTGAATATACATATTTTCTGTTTCACTGGCAAATGCCAATTGTTTGCTAAAGCCATTTTATGTTCTACTTGTAGGGCATAAGAATTACAACCACCTTGTATTATCTAAATTTTAAAGTTTGCCAATCAATAGTTATAAATGCCATCTCATTAGATTTTTATTTATATATTCCTGATTTCTAATGAGGGTAAGCATAGTTTCATATATTTGTTGGTTGTCTGTGTTTACTCTTCTCTCAATGCCTGTTTATATCTTTGCTCATTTTTTATTGGGTTGTCTTTAATTTTTTAGCATTCCTTACGTATTTTAGATATTAATTTTCATTAGTTATATGTGTTGCAGATATATAGCACCTTTTGTGTTGTCTGAAACTATCATCTAGCCGAGAAAGACTATTTTTAAAAATAATTCATTGAGACCCAGTAAGTTATTTATGTTACCTTTTTCCCCAACTTTCCAGTGGGACTTCAAGGTGTTGTATATTCAAGAAAAGACTTGGCATCTCTGTGAAAGATGGTGGAGAAAAATTTTTCTTTTGATGACTTTCCTTTCTCTAATAAAAGTAGATGATTGTTCCTATTGTAGAATTTGCAGTTCTAAGATCACTTGTAAAGGTTCTGTATAAATCACTAACAGAAGCTTATGTTTAACGTTTGAAATCAAGTAAAAGGTGTATTTCTTTTTGTGCAATAACTAGCATCACATTTTCTGGATTGGAGTCCTAATTATTTCAATAAGTGATTTTCTGAGAAAAACACTATAAATATGAGATGTTTCTAGTTTAGAAAATGTATAGGAATTACTTTTTCAGGAAAATTTTCAAGTTACTTGGATGAAAAGTCAAAAAGGATTTATTACCTCTTATTTTCATTTAATAGCTGATTTGTAGTACATGATGCAAATGGAATTGATGCTAGGATATTATTCCATTTTACTTTGACATTTGTACAACTTTATGTGGGGGCTAAATGGATACTGTTTCTAAAATATGAGACTAATATTCACAGGTGTTCTAATTTATTTTTAGAATTTGTGTGACCAATTTTAGTAATTTAAGTTTAAAAGACAAGAATGTTACAAACTCCATTTTATTAACACCATTTTTGGTTTTTTTTTTTTTTTTTTTTTTTAAAGAGTTTATTTATTTATTTGAGACAGAGAGAATGAGAGACAGAGAGCATGAGAGGGAGGGGGGTCAGAGGGAGAAGCAGACTCCCCGCCGAGCAGGGAGCCCGATGCGGGACTCGATCCCAGGACTCCAGGATCATGACCCGAGCCGAAGGCAGTCGCCCAAGCAACTGAGCCACCCAGGCGCCCCATTTTTGGTTTTTTTAACCTTAAAAAAAGTTACCTGGCATATTCTTAGAAGAAAGTGGGGGTTGCATTGAGTTGAAAAAAACTTTTTTTTGATACCATAAAAACCAAAACCACATGCAACCTGATTTGGCTACTAAAAAAGCATCTCCTTAGTTTCAGGTTTCATATTTTATATTTAGTGACGTATTTTATATATCGTCAATGCCAGTTTTATTCAAACTTATTTTTCACTCTTAAAACATTAAATGAGCTTGTAACTTGCTTCTAATAATTTTGTTGAAATTTGTTGGAATCTGAAAATAAACATGTACAGGAAAAGGAGATCTTTTGTTTATAGTGTGTGGCAAAAATCAAGGTTTGTACTTATAGTTAAGAAATGTCTTTGGTGACCTAGGCATCTTGATAGAATGGTAGTGATTCAAAGAGGTTCATGGAGTGGCTTGGAGTGCAGCAGGAAGGAATCGGTGAAATAAATTTATAGTGTTCTTCCACCCTTGAAAAATACAATTTGGCACTGCTTTTCTCATTTCTTCTCATTTCTCATTAACTGCCTTCAGACAGCAGAAGATTCAAACTCCTGTATATATCAGCTCTAAGAGAGATTTTTTTTGTTGTAAAGGCCTTTGTTTTTTTTTAAAGTCCCAAAGTCTTCATACGAGTCAGTCTGAATACATGGGAATCAAACAAATGCCCCCAAATATCTGGATTAACTGTTCTCTGTGTATTATGGTGGGAAAATTTAGTGAATGAAAACATAGATGTTATGATTTATATTTTATTTGTAAAAGGCTATGGTTTTATCATACACATTTTGCTATTACTATGAAATTCCTGGAGACAGGATTTTTATTCTTTTGAATAATTTTTAGGAGTAATAACAAAATACCTGATACTCATATTAAATTTGTCTCTGTCATGGATAGTATTTGAAACAGAGTTTTCACCAATATAGATAACATCAGAAGGAATAGTCATATTACATTTTCCCGCATTCTTATCTTCACTTTTTGGTTCAGAATGAATTAGTTATACTACTTATAGATTTTTTTTTTCCCTATGAAAACTGCCAACAAGTCACACTATCCTTGTTTAGCCATAGTTAAGGAATGGGAATGTGCCATTTTATTATGGCTATAAATTCGGCATTTTGCTGCGCTACATATTTGGGTATTTGATTATATATATATTTTTAAAGACAAGTTTATCATTTTATGGATAAGCCTAGGAAATTATTTACTGAAAAAATTCATTTCATTATAATCAAATCAAGAAGGATTATTAAATGCCATTAATTACAACATGGCTGAATTTGTAATAGTGTTTGGTCATGATGTGTTTTCTGCATTAGATTTTAATCTACAACAATTAGTAAGATATTTTTAAAACTTTATAAAAATGTATATGTGCATGGAATGTCTTAATACTTCTTATAATTTGAGGAAAAATTGAAGAGATTAGAAGCCTTTTCTTTATGATTTTTCACGTAATGCCAAATACACACAGTCATAAATTTTTTTTTTTTTTTTTGGTAGTGAGGCTGTCCAGAGCTCATTTATTACTGGCCATTTTGGATTTGGATATTTGGATTTCTAGAGCTTTATATAATTGGAATCTATTTTCATAACAAAAAATAAGAAAGCGAACGAACCTTTATTCTTGCTACAACATTGAAATGTTAACTTAAAAGAGAGCACCAACTTGGATTCACATACACTGAGTTGCTAAATATGTTTATTGAACTTGTCTTTCCTAGTTTTCTATATTACTTTAAATATAAGATTCTAACTTTAGAACTTAAATATTTGGGTGTATTTAATTTAAATAAACCTTGATTTCCAATAAACTAGTACATGGACAGAGTTTATTTGTAATCCACACCAGACTTTGGGACAACTATTTCTTAGACTTCACAACATTAATATAATCTTTAAGGGGACTGGGTGTGATAACAGGAAGTAAACCATGAGTGGTGAACCAGAGGGATTTGTCCCTGATGACTTTGAGCTAGTTCACCATATCCTAGCCACAAATATGTATGATAGGAGAATGAGACCTCCATTTGGCATGTAGTTCAGAATGAGATTTTTTAAACAAGGGATCTTAGACTGACAATACTGACTGTTCTCTGCAAAATTTTGTTGAAAGTTACTGGATTTATTTCAAAATGTGCTGGTTGCCAGCAGTGGAGACAAGATCTGTGGGAAAGGATTCAGTTAGTGGATGATGTTGAAATATTCTCAGAGGGAATGAATGAAGCAATCGTAGATTTGGTTCATACATCAGACTAACACATGAGAAGTGGCATGCCTTTCAAATCTAATGCGTGAGCAAAGTTACGGGCATATGAGCTTCCCTTGGGTTTAAAGCATTAAAATAGACTGGAAGCTTCTTTAGGATCTTCTCCTCCCTCCACAAAGTGTGTTTTTATCTTACAGAGGACAGTTGGTAACTGCTTACTATTAAATGTCTCCAAATGAATTTGTTTTGAAAGATGAAATGTGATGAAATGAATTGGCAACAAAATATTTGGATTATGTACATCATAAGATTTGAGTTCAATCGCTCTTCATTGTAAAATTCTAAAAAAAAATTAAACAATAACAAATTACTGGTGAAAAAGGAATACTGATTTTCAAAATGCAAAGTTTTCTCTTTTCTTTATTATCTCTTAGTAGGGAGATTGGTTACATCATTACCTCAGGATAAATTCACAAGCTTCCCACTCACTTAAGATAGTAAAATGGATCCTAAGTGTTATTAGAAATCCTGATCAGTATTATCTTATTATTTTCTCTTCATCTCTAACCCAATATTTATGTATTTACCATGTTATAATCTACTCTTTGTTTTTCCAAGTTTTTATTTAAATTCTAGTTAGTTAACATATATGGTAAAATTGGCTTCAGGTGTAGACTTTAGTGATTCATCACTTACAGATAAAACTTAAGTGCTCATCACAAGTGCCCTCCTTAATACCCATCACCCATTTAGCCCATCCCCCCACCCACCACCCCTCCAGCAACCCTCAGTTTTTTTTATCTATAGTTAAGAGTCTCTTGGGGCGCCTGGGTGGCTCAGTCGGTTAAGCGACTGCCTTCGGCTCAGGTCATGATCCTGGAGTCCCGGGATCGAGTCCCGCATCGGGCTCCCTGCTCGGCGGGGGGTCTGCTTCTCCCTCTGCCCCTCCCCCCTCTCATGTGCTCTCTCTCATTCTCTCTCTCAAATAAATAAATAAAATCTTTAAAAAAAAAAAAGAGTCTCTTATGGTTTGCTTCCCTCTCTTTTTTTTTTCCTTCCCATATGTTCATCCATTTTGTTTCTTAAATTCCACATATGAGTGAAATTATATGGTGTTTATCTTTCTCTGACTGACTTATTTCACTTAGCATGATAGCATAACTAACCATGTTGTTGCAAATGGCAAGATTTCATTGTTTTTGATGGCTGAGTAATATTCCATTGAATATATATACCACATCTTCTTTATCCATTCATCAGTCCATGTTATAATCATCTGCTCTTACTATTTCGGAGCTTTCTTTTAGGTGTTGCCAATGATCTAAAAACCGAATTTGTATTTTC
Organism: Neomonachus schauinslandi; assembly: GCF_002201575.2. NCBI lineage: Eukaryota > Metazoa > Chordata > Mammalia > Carnivora > Phocidae > Neomonachus > Neomonachus schauinslandi. Next base: position 45,861,478 of record NC_058410.1, on the reverse strand, counting down.
TATCCAATAAAATGTGAAAATGGATTGTTTCCTCTTTTTCTGTAACTTACTGTTTGTTTTTAGGTATTAGCAGTTCATCTTATTATTTAGAGAATGATGTTATTTTTAGCAGTAGTTGTGTAGCTGAGTTGAAAATTATATTTGTAGGGGCACCTGGGTAGCTCAGTCGTTAAGCTTCTGCCTTTGGCTCAGGTCATGCCTGGGATGGAGCCCAGCATCAGGCTCCCTGCTCAGTGGGAAGCCTGCTTCTCCCTCTCCCACTCCCCCTGCTTGTATTGTCTCTCTCTCTGTCAAATAAACGAATTAAATCTTTTTTAAAAAAGAAGAAAGAAAGAAAATTATATTTGTAAAGTAATTAAATAGAGTTTTTGGTACCTTCTCACTTCCTTTTAACATTTATGCAACATTATTTAGGAGCAACAAACACTTGCCCAGAATTTTGTGTCTGGCAATTATTTTCATTTTAGTATATAGTCTAGCTTTCTCACAGAGCACTATACCAAGAAAAGTCTTCCCATATTTATTTCTGGAGAGTCGCATGGACGTGGAGAGAAGTCCTCCACCTGCTAATTCCATACAGATACCAGCCACATGTCGCACAGCCCACTTGTTGACCGAGGTTACAGTTAGTACTGATTAGAAAAACTTCATACTTTGTGTAGTGGGCAGAATTTGAGGCAGGGAGAGTCCCTGGGATATAATAAAGGAATGTAGATATTCATAGATTTGAGTCTAGTATATTGTTAAGAGGGAATCAAGCCAATTAAGAGTTATTCAGGCTGCCCAAAAACTTTGGCTTTGTACCTTTTGAATATGTGGCATCAACCTGTGATGCTAAATAGCTTTCTACATGGACTTGGCCATACTTTGACCTCTCAATTTCAAATAAAAGGGGGAAGGGGAATTTCTCTGAAGCTACGTGGCTTAAGTAAATAATTGGGAGTTGCTTCACTCAAAATGGGGGAAAGAAATCCCTTTGTGTTATTCTGTGAAAATTCTCAGTTGGCCACTTGAAACTTCTTCCTTAAAGGAAGTGTGTGCCAAGGGTGAGGAGAAGGGTAAATGAATTAACAAGTAACATTTAAAGCTAGAATAGTATTTCTTTCATCTGTATCTTATAGTTTCCTGTAATTATGACAACATATTTCTTAAGATTCTTTGAATTTTCTGTGAGTTCTTTCTGATCTACATTGTTTAAAAATCAGTATTAAAATTGACTAGAAAGTCCAGAAATAGATACAAAGGCACTAGGAAATTTAGTATTTGATAAAGATAGCATTTTAATCAGTGGAAATGGATTACTCATGGATAGTCACCTCAGAAAATAAAGTTGCCACCCTAGTTTCATACCTAACACCAAAATAAGTTCCACCGAAATCAAAGATCTGAGCATTAAAAAAAAGAAGAAGAAAATTGCCATTAGAAAATGCGAGAGAAATATATACTTGTTAATATATATACTTATTTAATCCTGGAGTCAGAAAGCCTTTCTAAGTATGACCCCAAACCCAGAAACTGTAAAAGAAGAGATGTACAAATCTGATAACATTGAAAAATATTCTGTATATGAAGAAAAACATAAGCAAAATTAAAGACAAATGAAAAACTAGGAGAAAAATTTTCAACTCATGCAATGAGTAAGGTACTAATAGTCTTAATAAATAAAAGTTTCTTTAAAATTGTACTAAAAACAAAGCAACCCTGTTGAATAATGGACAAAGGAGATAAACAGTTAACAGGAAAGGAATATAAATAAATGGCTTTAAGCTTATGCCAAGATATACACTCTCATTCATGATAAGAAGTTGTAAATAGACATGCTGCTGGAAGTATAAATTGATAAAATTAAAACATTTTTAAATATTCACAGTTTCTACCCAAGAATTTCATCTCTACAAACTGATCCTTCAGATATAGTTGCATGTGTGTAGAGAATATGCCTACAGGATTATTCATTGCACAATTGTTTATAATAGCAAAAGAAGGAAACTGCTCAAATATTTATTCATAAGGACTAGGTACATTTTTGTACATCTGTACAATGGAACAGTAAATAGTCATTAAAAAGATGGAGGCACCTTGTTATGGACTGTTAGGGAAGGACCGTCAGAATATATTTAGTAGAAAAAAAAAAATGTGTGTAAAAATTGAGTATATGGTAAACATCACTTGTGTAAAGTACACATAAATGCATATGTCACACAATTATCTCCTATAGTTTATGTAGGATAGATAAGGAACTATTAGGAGTGGTTGCCTTTTGGGAGAGAAAAAGGGTGGGTTGGTGGATGGGGTGGGAAGGAGCTGATTTTTCACTGCATACTAGTCTTTTATGTACCAGTATAATCTGTTCCAAAGTATAGCATATAAAAAGACTAAAAGCAAAAGAGAAAAGAATATAGCAGTTGTTTTCATTGCGGTCTACTCTATATGCCATCCAAGGTGCATACTTTTCTGAGCACTTAAATACAGTGGTAGACAACTATAATCCTTAAACTTAGTTTTTTGTTTGTTGTTTTTTTGGTGTGTTTGGTTTGCTACAGCTACCAATACCAAATCTTTCATTGCCTTAGGACTGTTGTTATGAATATCAATTTTCATTATCCTCTTAATGTTAATTAATACAATTAATACAATTGTTAATTAATACAATTGTTAACGATCATGCCAGAATTTATTGTATGTATTTTTTTCAGTACATCGATTTTTGGTTACGAAAGTAATGGCTAAGTAGTTTATATAACAAAATCTTTACTAACTAAAATTTGAGAACTTTTTTTTGTTTTTCTCAATGAGAAAGAAACAAATGAGAGAAATAATGTTTAACATTCAGATACACTTGAGGCTGGCTTAGTTTTTTTAACCATATTTTGAGTGGTTAACTTTACAGGCAGTCATTTCTATAATTAAATCAAAATGAAAGCTTAACAGGAGAAATAAGGATGTAGCCAAATAAATATCTTCAATAAATACATATTGCATGACACTGGTTTCTAAATTACAACTTATTCTAAGGAGCCAATCCTTTGTTTTTTTTATCACTAGAACATACTAAAAATTTAAGTGGTGGAAATTTAACACTCTGCTCAGGCTCTCCTAGACATTTGGATTTTTAGCCTATTTTATGTGTTTATTAATTTTCTTTCTTCTTTATTATAAGACAGGTACATAATCCATGGGTAAACACAGGTGGACGGTAAACCAACAAATTTCTCAATATATTTTGTCTGGCAGAACATTTTGGGGTAATTACACATTTGGTTCAGAATTCGAAGGTTGTAGATGATGCTGTTTAGCAAATTCACACAATTTACATTTCTCAGTGACTTTTAAATATTAAATTAAGAACTTTTTCATAATCAATGGCTTAAGTAATTGTTTTCATCATTGCAAAATTTCAGAGCAGTATAAGGCATTTCTATATACTAACTTATGCTTCTTCCTACTGTGCATGACAGGAAATTGAATAGACAGTATGTTTCTTTGCTAGACTGAGGCTGCATTCTTAGGATTATAATCTTCTAAATTATTTCCTTGCCAGTATTAACAGAACACTGACCTATTCAAAGGTTACTCTAGTAGGATAAATAAGTTGAGTCTGAGATGGAGCTTTCCAAACAGTGGTATTTGAATAGTGAAGTATATAGCACTGTTGGTTTTAACAAAGGTAAACCAAAGGACAACTGTTGAAAAGGGTAGCTAGACTTTAAATTGGAGAAATAGTTATTTTCCAAAAGAGTCCCTAGGCTTAATGCAAACGCTGAATTAAAAATAGTTGAGGGGCACCTGGGTGGCTCAGTTGGTTGAGCATCCGACTCTCGATTTTGGCTCAGGTCATGATCTCAGGGTCGTGAAATAGGGCCCCGTGTCAGGCTCATGCTCAGTGGGGAGTCTGCTTGGGATTCTCTCTCCCTCTCCCTCTGCCCCTCACTCTCTCTCTATCAAAGAAATCTTTAAAAAAAAAATAGTTGAACTTAATGTTGATGCACCACATCAGCGTACAGATTGGGGTAGAACCTTTGAATCTGGACTCTCCATGTAAAATAACTGGTGAAAGAATTACAGAATCAGAGAGCCTAAAGATTCTTAGAGAACTCTTTCTCAGAGATGAGAAAATTAAGAAGAAATTTTGGTTTACATAAAGAATCAGGATTAGGATTCATGGCTTTTTATCTAAAATCCAGTATTCCAGGGCACCTGGGTGGCTCAGTTGGTTAAGCGCCCACCTTCAGCTCAGATCATGATCCCAGGGTCCTGGGACCGAGCCCCGCATCGGGCTCCCTGCTCAGTGGGAAGCCTGCTTCTCCCTCTGCCCCTCCCCCTTGCTTATTCTCTCTCTCTCTCTCTCTCTCAAAATAAAAAAATAAAATCTTTAAAAAGATATCCAGTATTCCCCCTCACAGGTAGGTACAGTTGAATGTGTTGGTACAGTATTTTACCTTTACTTCCTATAACAGTTCCCTTTGAGGACTGTCCCAAAATTCTGGTAGAGGGTCTGAAAGAAGGCTTGCAGGCCATGAATGAGGAGACTCAAAGCACAATGGCTAGATCATCCCTGGTCTGGTCTTATACAAGGGCAATGAAGCCAAGGCTTGAAGGGTTTTCTCAGTAGAGTGGCCTTATTAGTGTGTCTTTAAAGATTACTCTGGCTGCAGTGTGCAGCACTTTGGGGAGTCAGTAGTCACTGGGAGATGAAGTAAGAAAACCCTTACAGGGGGTGCCCGGGTGGCTCAGTCGGTTGAGCGTCTGCCTTTGGCTCCGGTCATGATCCCAGGGTCCCAGGATGGAGCCCCGCATCGGGCTCCCTGCTCGGCGGGGAGCCTGCTTCTCCCTCTGCCCGTGCTTGTGCTCTCTCTCGATATCTCCATCACTATCTGTTCTCTCTCTCAAATAAATAAGATCTTAAAAAAAAAAAAAAGAAAATCCTTACAGATGTCCAGCACACATATGAAAAGATTCTCAGCTTCACTAATCATCAGGGAAATGCAAATCAAAACCACAGTGAAATATCACCTTACACATGTCAGAATGGCTAAAATCAAAGAGACAAATAAGTGTTGGTGAGGATGTGGAGAAAAAGGAACCCTCCTACACTGTTGGTGGGAATGTAAATTGGTACAGCTGCTATGCAAAACAGTGTGGAGGATCCTCAAACAATTAAAAATAGAAATACTATATGATCCAGTAATTCCACTACTGGGTATTTACCCAAAGAAAATGAAAACACTAATTCAAAAAGATACATGCAGCTCTATGTTTATTGCAGCATTGTTTACAATAGTGAAGTTACAGAAGCAACCTAAATGTCCAACAATAGATGAATGGATAAAGAAAATGTTTATATACATATAAACATAAATGGAATATTACACATAAAAAGGATGTGATCTTGCCATTTGCAACAACATGATGGGACCTAGAGGGTATTATGTTAAGGGAAATAAATCAGATTGAGGAAAACATACCATATAATTTCACTCATATGTGGAATCTAAAAAAACAAAGGAATAAATAAGTAAAAAAGCAGATCCAGACCTATAAATACAGAGGACAAACTGATAGTTGACAGAGGGAAGAATGGGGGTTGGGCAAAATAGGTGAAGGGGATTGGGAAATACAGGCTTCCAGTTATGGAATGAATAAGTCATGGGAATAAAAGACACAGCATAGAGAATATAGTCAATGATACTGTAATAACTGTAATAAAGTGTGGTGAGCTCAGCATAAGGCCAGAGAGGTTGAATCACTATGTTACACGCCTGAGACTAATGTAACATTGTGTGTCAACTATACTCAAATAAAAAAAACTTTTTTTAAGGAAAAAAAAAAAAATGGTGTCCTGGACTAGAGTGGTGTGGTGTACTTGAAGTGAGGGAGATGGATAAGTGTGGTATTTAAATATGAATTTTTAGAGATTGGGGCATTAATCTAGCAACATTTGGTAAGCTTACTTTTATTTGATGTTACCTGCTGTTGTTGCTCTCTTTTATATATCCTTGTCATGTAATATAATATCTGAATGTAAGGGGGCTGGAGAGTCTTGGAGTATTATATATCGTAAACATCAAATGTGAGTTTGGGAGTATCACTTAAAATTATATGTAATGCATACAGTGTTCATATTTAAATATTATATAAACTGATTTAGAAACTATGATTGATATTTAAGTTTTATAAGTAGAAAATTTCAGATTATATGTGATTTTATAGTTTTTTTTAAAAGATTTGTTTACCTATTTGAGAAAGCGAGAGCACGCAAGCACGTGCCAAGAGAAGGGGCAGAGGGAAAAAAATCTTCAGGCAGACTCCCTGCTGAGCCTGAGCTTGGAGCTAGAGGCGGAGCTTGATCCCAGGACCCATGAGATCATGACCTGAACCAAAACCGAGAATTGGACAATCGACTGAGCCACCCATGCGCCCCACGATCTTATAGTTTTTGATAAATGAGTGATAAGGTGATATTTACAACTTTTTATGTCACTTAAAAATGTTACCTTTTGTTGATTGAAATCTTGACCATCTCTAGATTTACATATCTTTCTAAATTTGTTCAGGGAATAGAATTTGTAGCTCCTAATAGTTTTTATCACCTGCTTAGTCCTTTTTTTCTTTTTCTTCTGTGCAGTTATCCAGACCACCTTCCTTCAGTGCTGCCTTCAGTGCCTGCACCATCCACTCTGCTCTCCTCCCCTCTCTCTGCCTCATTAAGGTGCTCATATTAGAGTGGCGTGCCTTCTGCTGAACCTGTCAACCATCTTAACTTCTATTGATGCGTGCAAATACATTTTTACTATATATCATTTTCTTGGCTAACTTTTTCTTAAAATAACACAGGAAGAAAAATCCTAAATGTTTTTAACTTACACTGTTTTCAGTTTATGCCCTGCAAATTATTGATTAAATATGATTTAAAGTTATTTATAGAACAAAATTTCATTCTATTCATTCATTTATTCACTTGAAATATTGAGCATTTGTATGCTGTTCCTTATTTAAGTTTGTTATATAGCACTATTCAATTTAAATAATTTATATGTGGTCTCTTGGTATGCTTTTAAAATTCACAGTGTTACCAAGAAAACAGTACATATTGAAAAATGTGATATTTGATATTGAGTTGTTAAATTTAGGGTTAGGTTTATAGGTAGTGTGTTAGAAATTATCACTTTGTATTCCTACTTCCCATTTATAATGGGAATAAAGTCTGTCCATTTTAGCTTTTCTATAATAAATAACAGCTTTAAATCATACTTTTAAAAAGGCAGCAACAACAAAATAATTCAGTATAGCTTATAAATAAATAATCAGCTCTTTTCCTGATTATTGAGACATTTGTAAACTGGCAATTTTGTCTCATCAAATATTCTTTTGTTTTTGCAGCACCAAGGCATTTATTTTAGATTCTGAAGCTTTATAAGGACACGTTATTTGGAGAGTAATTGATGCCAACTTTATTGAAAACACCTATTTTATTTTACTAAGATAATACTTCTTTGACTGAGATTCAGGATTACAGTGACCTAGTTGATTCCAGTACACCACTCCTTACAAAGGAGAAGGAGAAATGGAAATTTTGGAGGAGATGGGGTTTGCATTTCATAGTCTACTTTAAAAGGACGCACTGTCTTCATTTTCATTATAGGTTCAGTACAGTTGACTTCTGAAATGCAAATGGTAAACGAGATTAAGAATTTGAAATGGGAATATATGATGGGAAAATACAGGAGCTAACTGTTTCTTTTTCATCTGTTAATGATTAGAGTTTTGACACCTCAAAGTTCATTTGAAGTGTCAAACATTTAATTATTCAGCTTCTTTACTGCTTAACTTTCATCCTTTCATCCTGGTCCCTGCTTCTTTGCCAGGAGATAGATCTCTTTGCTGTTTGTTTCAAACATAAGAGAAAATACTAGATAAGTTTTTTTAACTGCTCTCCCTCCTCTACCTTTAATTTCACCTGTTACGGTGATTATCACACTACCATGTCAGAATGAGCTGCCTTGCTCTTTCTCCCAGCAGTCCATCTCCTGTACACTGGATTCATGCTCCTCTGTCTTACATGGGACTCTAAGTCTGCCATCTCTTCCCCATCATGTCTTCACCATATCCTTGTGAAAGCCCTTCAACATATTCAAGACTTTGAGTGCTATAAAATAAAAAGAGAAACCTTCTGACAGCCCTGCAGTTCTTTCTCTTCTCCTCTCTTCCTTCACAGCCATATTTCTTGGATAATTGTTCCATACTTTTCTATTTCCTTTTACAACAGCTCCATTCTGTTGTTCTTGATAAGGTCAACCAGAAACTCCAACTGGGTAAGCCCAGTGATCTATCTTCAGTAGTCATATTACCATTTTTCTAAACATATAACTTTATACATCATTCTTTCTCAAAACTCGCTCTTCTCTTGTCTTTCTTATTACTTCTCTCCCTGGTTTCCTTGCCAGCTTGGACTTTCTTCCTTGTCTTATTCCTTGACTTCCTTTTTCTGCTTTGCTTATCCCTTGAATGTTGAGATTCCTAAAGGTCCTGTGTTTGGTCCTCTTCTTTGTACTGCAGGGGCTACTTGGATGCTCACTGTCATAACTTCATTCACCCTTGATTTATATGCTGCTTTCTCCCCAGACCCATATTCCTAACACCCTGTTGGAAACTTACTAAATACCAGGAGTTAGGAATCAGGAGACTATTGAAATCATCCTCATAAAAGATGGTATAGAACTGAACTCAGGAGGGTCAGAGGGGATAGAGAAGTTAGGTGTTTACAAAATATAGTAAGGAAGTAGAATTTCAAGACCTTGTATTTGTATTCCCTTTTATCAGGGGAGTGGAAGTAAAGGAATGAATTTGAAGTTTTAGGCTTGGTCACTTAGAGGTTTGTGGCTCCATCCATTAAAGATTCAGAGTATAAGAAAATGAGCAGGACTGGGACGCCTGGGTGGCTCAGTCGGTTAGGCGGCTGCCTTCGGCCCAGGTCATGATCCCAGGGTCCTGGGATCGAGTCCCACATCGGGCTCCTTGCTCAGCAGGGAACCTGCTTCTCCCTATCTCTCCCTCTGCTTGTGCTCTCTCTGTCAAATAAACAAAATCTTAAAAAAAAAAAAAGAAAAAAAAAGAAAATGAGCAGGACTTTCAAAGATGATGGTTGTATCTTTGAACATGTAAACTTGGAAGTATCTGTTGAACTTCAGTTGTTCATTTGACTTGTATGAGTATAGAGTGCCGGGGAGAGATCTGGTATGGAAATCATGGACGTAGAAGGAACCCATCGATAGTAGACACTGAGGACACGAGAGAGGATACAGAGCACAGAATGTCACAGCTTGTCATAGACACTATCACATTCAAACCCCTTCTCTGGCTGTTTCTCATCTCCACACGTAACCTTTGTTGTAACTATGGCAAATTACTTGACGTTCTCTTAATGTGCCATGTTTTTTCGTTCTGTTAATACTCGTTGATCAGTGTCTGAAAACGCTCTGCCCATCTATGAATTCCCTTTCTTATCTCCAAAATTTAGCTCAAGTAACATCTCCTCCAGGAAGCAGTAATTAGGCTTAAGTATTTCTCTCTCTCTGCTCCCATAGTGCCTTGGGATAGCACTTACAACATCTTTCTGTAACTTAATATATATGGCTCATTCCCACTAGACTGTATTTTCTATAGGCTTAAGGCTTGTGTTAGCAAGTTTAGGAACCAAATTTGCTAATTTGTTAAGGTAATAGAATTTTTTGTAGAATGTTTTATAATTATATGGTTCATTAAAGTATAATAAAAATAAGTTAAAAATTAATGCTTGGCCACCTTAATATTTAAACGTGACTTTTTAAAGGTCCGCTAAGAAAATGCTTCTGAGTCTTTGATTAGGCTCTGTGAGCTCACCAGAGAAAAGAAACAGTAAATTTCAAAAACCTATAATTTCCCTCCATACCTTCTTGTCTTGTTTTTATAGCATAATAAAATACAGAGAAATGATTGCTTTGTACTTTACCACTAGATGGCTGAATTACATTGCTTTTGGAAAAGAAGTAAAATCTTAGTCGTTTAAAGTAGCCTACTAGGTAACATTTAACAAAATGATATATAAGTATAAATATACGTATGTACTTACACATTCACACACACATACATACATACATACATATGCACACACATAAATAACTTACTCTCCAAATAGTCCAGTTAATTGGAATTAAGAATTGTTTCTTAAAAACTTAGAAAAATTATAACCTTGTGTGATTTTAGCTATAATTTATAAGATATATTTTGATGAGATGTGTAAAAGATTGGTATATTTTAAAATCATGTCTTTGCATGGACTATCCACAAACATCAGTGCTTAAAAGTTTCACAAATCCCTTGAGGGTGAATTTAGCTATCTGTTAGAGAACTCGTGTCTGTTGTCAGATGAAGACATTCACTTTTTCCTTAAACACAGTGTTTCATAGAGTTTTGTTCAACTGAAGTTCAAAATGATAGAATAGGTGATATACTATGTCATTTAAATTTTCAGTGTAAGACATTTCCAATTTTTAAGTCTCTTTGAATCAAGTCTTGGTCCTAAGTGCCTCTCTTTTTGGTCAAGATTCAGGAATGCTCTCTGTGAAGTTGAACCATAGGAAATTACCATCTTTGAGTATCAAAAACTCAAACATCAGCTGTCTCATGTAGTCCAACCTAATAGCTTTCTTGTTTTAGTCATTTTCATTTCCTACAGTTCATACAGTGACCTGAATAATTGCTATTTGGGCTGTTAAGCTTTGGTATGCTAAAGGTTTGACCTTAAAGGGATGATTTCTTTACCTTATCTGTGGAATTTTTGTGGAAGGCACATACACAGAAATGCAGTTTGGCAAAATGATGTAATAATAGGCCTTACTGAATGGCCAGAAGATTTTCCAAGTACCATTTCAGTGTAAAGTTACATGTATTGCATTCAGAAAGTTCAGGGTTCATCTTTGGAAATAGGACATAGTATCTAAAGGGAATATTCATAGGGTTATTTTGGTTATGTACTAGTTGAAGTGATTGACCAAAAAAATGTTAAAATGTGGGTCTCAGGGGTGCCTGGGTGGCTCAGTTGATTAAGCATATGACTTCAGCCCAGGTTGTGATCTCAGGGTCCTGGGATGGAGCCCAACGGGATCAGGTCCGTCTCCCTGCTCAGTGGGGAGTCTGCTTGTCCCTCTGCCTTTCCCCTCCCCCCCCACTCATACTCTCTCTCTCTCAAATAAATAAATAAAATCTTTTTTAAAAACACGGGTCTCAAATCAACATTGATTTGTAATGTATTTTTCCCCCTTGGAATACCATTAACATAATAATCTACTGATTTTATTTTTGGTTACTTAGTGGTAGTGTTAACATTTAACTATAACGTGAAATTTTAAAGTTGTTGATGAACACATTTAATATTATTTTAACAAAACAGCAAAATACCTGAAGTGATATTTTTGGCTAAATTAGGACTTGCTGTCAGTGAGGCCTTGATCTCTCTTTCCATTCCTATATCCTAACACCATCCATGGTAGTCCACTTTCTTCTTGGGCAGGCATGGTTTTTATTTTTTTTTCCTGAACTCTGACAACAAATTCACCCAAACATGGTGTACTCCTTGCTGCAGGTGATCATGCTAGTGTTTTGGAACTTTTATGTCAACTTTATTTTAAGTCTTCCAGCAAAATGTTGATTTAAAAATACATAAAACCTTGTATTTGCTCTTTTAAAAAATGCTGGAACAGTGAGGTAGTGTTAAAATAGTTTGAAAGTACTGTTCGTGTTGTTTATTTGGTAAACTTACAGGTTAATTTAATTATGAAAGGAAGAGGTCCTCTCTGAGAAATATTTGGGTGTTTTTATGGAATTAAGCAATTCCTTATTTGTCCTGTTTTATTTCACCCATCAAACTAAAAACAAAGCAATGTTTGACTGTTTATGCTTCAGGATTAGAAGATACTTCTTAGCAGAAGCAATTACATTTCTTGACTCGGCTATCACATCTCATAGATGAAAAATAATGAGTTGTTTTGAGAATAAAATATAACATTTTTATGAGGTAAAAGTAGAAAACATTGTTCAGGATTTTTTTTAAAAAACCTACAACCACGCCATCTTTATCTGTTGTGTTTTTACTCCCTGTGCAGATTTGAAATCAGGCTGTTAGAATAGAACTTCATTTTGCCGTGAGTGTATAGACTTTATACATGCCCAGCTGAATACAATATGGCATTGGAATATTTCTCCCTTTGGATTAATTAAGGGTACAGATATTTAACATGATTCTAGTGCTCTTAAGCATTGATAGAAAACATACGTCATGATAGTTACACATAACCTCATCTCCTAACTACTCCAAGGATCTGGGATAATCTGTGAAAGGATTACTGAGCTATGTATAGTACAGAGTAGGAAGGAAGAGGTCATAAAGAAGACACAGATGAAGTAAGGGAAGAGAAATTACATTTGCTAATTGGGGATGGATGGGGAAAGCATGAGGAAGCCTTCCCGGAGGTAAAGATAATTTAACGTTGCCCTGAAAGATGAATTTGATCAGGTAGAGACGGGAGAGAGAAGTCAGGTGGGATGACCCTGAAGCCATCCGTATCCTGCTTTTATATTTGCTTTTAAATAAAAATTCATTGTATCTTAAATAAGAATTATGTTTGAAAATTACATCAAAGATATCTATGGGGGTGCATAGGTGGCTCAGTCGGTTAAGCGTCTGCCTTCAGCTCAGGGCATGATCTCAGGGTCCTGGGATCGAGCCCCATGTTGGGCTTCCCTCGGGGAGTCTGCTTCTCTCTCTCCCTCTGCCTCCTGTTCCCCCTGCTTTCTCTCTCTCTCTCTCTCTCTCTCTCTATTTCTGAGTCAAATAAATAAATAAATAATCTGGGGGAAAAAAGGTATCTATGGATATGAAGACAATAAAGCTCAGATGACAGTAACTCCGGCTTCCAGTCCTCTCCCCCCCCAACCCCCCCACCATCACAGCACAGCGCTTCCCACCATCCCTGTGCTCTTCTCAGGGCCCCGGTCCCTGCACCCAGCCCCTGGCCCATGGAGAGCCACGTACTCCCTGGGAGAAGGCTTGCTGCATCTTTTCTCAGGACAACTTATTCATTCTGTTCTGCTTTTCTTTTCTCTTTGCCAAAGTATGTTCATTCCATAACACTACCTCCCCTCTACCGAAAATACAGGGAAGGGAGGAGATTAAGCTTTGGGCTGCACATTACCTGGATTGTTTGGGGTGGAAATGGGAAAACAAAACTAACCTTTACTTATAGGTATCTCAGATATTTGTCCTTTTTCCCTCTGTCTCATGTTTTCTTTATTCATGTGGTCTAAGAGTGAGGACTCCCCCCCATCTTTTGAATTAATTGCAGTGCTCTAAGCTTCTGTAACAATGTCCAGTTGTGCAGGACCACTCTGTTGTGAGTGGAACCCTAGACAGATAACTTTTATGGACTTTTCATGGACTTCCACACTCATTTCATTCTTTCCTGCTACCTCAGAACCTCAGAGAGTAGGAAATGGACCGTGGGGACAGGTTCAAAGGATTGAAACTACATTGACAAACCGTCTGCCAAAAGCCAGCATCAAAGACTTAAAACAAAATGTTTTGTTTTGTTTTGTTTTGTTTTTGTAATTCAAAATATATTGACATGAATTGCTGAAGAGATTTGAGTTCCAAGGGAGATCAAGTATGTGTGAAGTTGAAATTTTTTCAAGTTATCCTTTTACAGTAGACTGTAACCAAAAGCATATGGAACCACAAGAGAGGGTACCTCCACATCCTCCCCAAATTTGGCCCCATTTTTTAACAAAGCAAAACAGTCAGACTGAATTAGAACAGGGAGCTGATGAAGAGGGGCAGAGAGGTGGCAGGCAGGCTTCGGTTCAGAGGCTTTCAAGAGGGAAGTCAGAGACTGAGGGTGAAGCCCAGCAGCCCACCTGACCCCCACCTAGTGAGGCTCCTTCTGAAAGCCCTGGGGCCCGGGATTTGTGCGTCTTTTAGACGACCCACAGCATTCTTAACGTACAAAAGCAAAATGCCTCACAGGCACTACAAGAACATAAAAACAAAAAGCACACACATCCATTATACCTTTTGTACTTTTCTTTCCGGTCATTCCTTCCCATCTTCTGTTTGACACTTAACCCTTCCTGGAGAGAAAAAGCAGCACGCTGGCAGCTGGAGCTCAGAAGAAGGCAATTCCTCTGAACTTGCAAGGACTTTGGAATTTCTTTCGCTCACTGTGATGAGTGCTCGGTGCCCCACTGCCATTCTGACTACAGAGTAACCTTGTCGTTAACAGTACCGAGTCTTCTGTGGTTGGGAGGCATTGCGTTTTACAAAAGTGAGAGCAAGTCTGGGACTGCTTTTAAAGAGGACGCCTCACTTGAAGAGACGTGAAATTTCAAACACCAGTTTCGGTGCATCTGCATGGATGCTTTCCTCCTGCTGAAATTGCCTGCTCTGGTGTCTCTTCACATCCAGGGGGTAAAAAATACTGTCATTCATAAAGGATTCACTTTTTAATTTAACCACTGCTTAAAATGAAGACAAAAATTACAAACAATCTTATGAGACACAGGAAAAAAGTATCCTATTTTCTGTAAATACATTTTATTATCTCTTCTCAGAGATTGCCGAAACAGTCACAGCCAGTGTTCATGCCCTGTTTTGCATTTAATTACATTATTGGTCATAGCAACCTACTGTCATACATTTGCGTTTCTCCTACCTGTATTTGCTGAAAAGGTCCCTAAGTGCTTGTTGTTGGCTGCTCTTCAAAAGTCACTAGTTTGTCATCCCGGTGTATTCTTCAGTTACACACGGGCAGAAGTTCATAGATGCTGCCAGTAAGAATTCCAGGAAGGGTAAAAACAATCCACTCCTTCCAGAGCTGTTTTGGGGTCATTTTTGAACTTTGTACTTATTATACAAAGCTCTGCTGAATCATATGCTGGCCACCGAAGGATGGTCTGCCTTCTGATTCATTTCCAGAAGAGAATAAATTTCTGTTGTTTTCCAGCAGTCAGTGACTTTCTGAGATGTGGATGGGAATTGGGGAATTTGTGTTAATGCAAGAATGGAATGACACCTTGGCATGAACATTTGCCCTGGGGTGGCTCAGAGAACAAATCCTTCAGTAGTTTTAATTAATAAACCTAAATGATGTGTACATTTTAGAAGGAAAATTACTTTGGCATCTACCTACCTACTAACCAGCAACGTGAGGAAGTTAATACAGGAGACTGGCTTCTTAATGTCATTCTTTTGGGATCAGTGATATTTTAAAAAATACACAGTGTATTTATTGATTTTTATTCTCTCTTACTCCTTTTTAAAATTGACTCAGCTGTGTGTTTATTCTTATCGAAAGCCAGAGAAACTTAACCTTCTTTTTCTATAAAGACAAAAGAGAGACTTCATACCAAATCTTCAGTCCTATTCCCTTTTTTGTTCACATCCTTTTTCCTAATTATCCAGATTTGACAATTTACACATAAATGATTGTTCATTTTTTCCCACTTCTTTGTTCTTTACTGCCCCCAAGTCTAGATGTACTATGAATTATAGACTGTCCTAATTGTTGAAGACCCTTTTTCAACATCATGACTATGTCAGATTTTCTTGACATCATGTAAATAATTAATTTACCCACTTACTGAATCTTTGTGCTGTAGCTGTGACCGGTATTTTTTGTAATGCTCCTGAGAGCCACACAACACTGATGACCTTTTCTACGTGCTGATGAATGGAAAAACTTTTTATTTATTTATTTATTTTTTTGAGAGAAAGAGCATGAGTTGGGGGTGGAGGCAGAGGGGGAGAGAGAATCTTAAGCAGGCTCCATGCCCAGCATGGAGCCCGACACAGGGCTCAATCCCACGACCCTGAGATCATGACCTGGGCCGAAATCAAGAGTCAGACACCCAACTAGCTGAGCCACCCAGGTGCCCGTGGAAAAACCTCTTAAAACCAGGTCAACAGTATATTTGGAAAGTAGTACTGTTATAATCTACATCTATGGGAAACTTGTACATTTCCAGAGGGGCCTCCTTTCATGTTATATCTGGTTGTTACTTAAATCTATGTCAAAGAAGAAAATCATTCCATGAAGTCAATTTTATTATGGTTGTTTCTCTTTAAAGATGAGAGGGCTGAAAATACTGAATATTCCAGTTTCAACTTTGAATTGAGAATAATTTTTTTCTCATTAGGAATTGAGCTGATGGAAGCATCTTGCTTTTCTTGTCTTTCTGAATTTTGTTCAGTAAGTAAATTATTTGGGGGAGCCTCCTATGTGCAGAGGTAGTTGTGCCAGGCATGCTATAGGAGTTATAAAGATGGTTAAGACATAGTTCTTGCCCTCAAGAAAATTAAATCACAGATGATTTAGAGCATTTGGCTTTAGAAAGATCTTTATAGGCTTTTATCACGACGATCTGTGTACTTGTAATAAAATGCATCCTATGTGTAAGTGATATACTTTATACTTGAAAAGCATTTATAAAATTAGTTCAAATAGAACAATGTTCTAAGGCAAATAAAAATAAATATTTGTGACACTGACTAATTGCACTAATTTCATTTGATGAAATTCAAACATTTCATAAATTTATGAGTGTTGTTTGCTTCTTTTCTTAATCCTTCTAACCTCCCATCGGTTTCTAAATTGATTTGAATTGCTTGAAAACAATAATTGTCCTCAGTGTCTTGGAAAGTAGAGCTTTCTTAGAAAGTACAATAACTGTGGCCATTGTTGAGTAATTACCTTGCATAGCTCCCAAGTTGTAATGAATAGATACAATCATTTAGCTCAACTGAAATGTAAAATAACTTACCCTGTGTATTTGGTATCTGTTTTCTGAAAATGTTTTTATTTCACCTTCTGTGGGTGAAGGATATTTTCTCTAAGGTTGGAAGTCTAGGTTAGTGGTTGTTTTCCACCAAATATTCTATTTTCTGTTGTTTTGTGTTGGAAGTTAGTTGTCAAATTGTTCTTTAGAGGGTAATCTATTTTGTTCAGACCAGTAAGAAAAATTTCTCTGTTTTCGGTTTTTAGCTTTTTGTTGGGATGTTCCTTTGTATAGTTTTATTTTTCTTTATCCTCCTTGGGATTTGCAAGACTTCTCAAATGTGTGTTTAATACCATTGGTTGGTTTGGGGGAAATTCTGAATCTTTATCACCAAAAATATTGCTTCAGTTCTTTTTCTTTCTTCTCTCTTTCTGGAATTTCACTTACAGATGTTTTAGAAGGTATTTTTACTGATGCTTTACATCTCTTACCTTTTTGTCAATATTTTCTCTTCTGTTATTTGTCAGTTTTCTTCTGATCTGTCTTCTGACCTCTTTTCTCATTCTCTCTTTAACTGTATCTAATCTGCATATCTGTTTAAACTTTAATTTTGGTTACGATATTTTTCAGATCTAGAATTCCATTTTGTTCCTTTAATATTTTACGGTTCCCTGACAAATCTTCATTTTTATCTTGTAGCTCCTTGCATTTACTATGCGTGTTTTTTTAAGTCCATCTCCTTATACCATAGGACCCCCTGTGGATCTTGTTTTATCATCTGTTTTTCTGTCTTTTTTTGTTTTGTTTTATTGTGTTTTCATGTTATATTGTCTCTGTGTACCTGATAATTTTTTATTAATATCAGCTATCTTATAACAGTTATAGAAGAAATTTGTGTCCTATGATGGTGACTTTCTGCAGAGAACTTACCTTTGCTTCTGGCAAGCAGCTAAGGCACTAGCAATCCTGCAATACTTTTAATTCATTTTTCAAAGATTGAGATGATTTGGAGTTGTGCTTCAGGCCGATGAGAACTGTATCATGTCTGGTTCACACTGACTCATATAGTATTGTCCTTTGGGTTACCACACAAATCGTGGAGGGTTTATTAGCCTCCAACCAACCTTGGGAGGTACTGGACTCTTTTTTTGTGCCCCAAGCTTCTTGAGGCTTCTTGGACTTTCCTTTACCTCTTTTGGAATTGGTGTTGCCCCTGATTCCAAGAAGAGGCCCCAGGTTTCAGCCTTACCTGTCTGGGTTTCTGCCTTCCTCATTTTGTCCCCTTAAATCTTCATTGACTTTTTGACTCTCCAGTACATTTAAGCATATATTTTTTTAAACCTTGTCCAGTTTATATATATATATATATATATTTTTTTTTTTTTAAAGAGAGCGAGCACATACATGACCAGGGAAGAGGGGTAGAGGGAGATGGAGAGAGAGAATCTTAAACAGGCTCCACGCCACTCTGCACAGAGCCTGAGACGGGGCTCGATCCCACGACCCTGAGATCATGACCTGAGCCAAAATCAAGGGTTGAATGCTCAACCACCTGAGCCACCCAGGCACCCCTCTAGTTATCCTTCTGATTCAAATTATAAAGTCCTCCAAGACTGGAAGAAAAACCTGGGGCTGAGAGAGGGACAGCCCAACATTTCAAATTCCTTCAGGCAGAAGGGGAGCTGAGAAGAAGGTCAGATAAAGGAAGGAGAAAAGTAAAACAAAAAAATAGGGGAGAATGGTGTCCTAGGGCTAAAAGAATAAAGCAGTGACCTGTTGAGCTCTCAGGTAATGTAAGGGCAGTCAGTTGACCACTGGATTAGCGATATGGAGGCCACAGCTGACATTGTCCATAGCAGATTCCTGTTCACTTCAGTAAGAAGACTAGTTTGAAAGAAAAATGGGAAGTGAGGAAGTGGATATGATCAGTGTAGACAACTCTATTGGTTTTTGCTGTGAAGCAGAGAGAGAGGGAGTGGTTGCTAGAGGGATGTGGAATCAAAAGAGATAACTTCGGGGCACCTGGGTGGCTCAGTCGTTAAGCGTCTGCCTTCGGCTCAGGTCACGATCCCAGGGTCCTGGGATCAAGCCCCGCATCAGGCTCCCTGCTCAGCGGGAAGCCTGCTTCTCCCTCTCCCACTCCCCCTGCTTGTGTTCCCTCTCTTGCTGTGTCTCTCTCTGTCAAATAAATAAAATCTTAAAAAAAAAAAAAAAGAGATAACTTCATGCCCCCCTCCCCATGATTGAGGGTGTGACCTGAAGGAGAAGAAGAAAATAATGGTGTACATGTATGTACTTTTTTTTTTTTCTTTTTTTAAAGAGAGGGTCCCTAGGACACAGGCTTAAGTTAAACCGAGTTTGAATTTCATCCTGCCACTTAATTGGTGTATTTGGGGGCAGATTACCTAACTGCCATTCTCTGATAGAAGTAATTCCTATTCCCTACAGTTGTGAATACAAACTTAAATATGAAATATATATAAAGTGCCTGATTCATAGTAAGTAATGAATCCCCTGCAGTTACTGATTTTGTTGTTACCTTTAAATCCTGAAGAATCTATGTCCAGAAACAATTAAGAACTATTTATTTATTTATTTATCTATCTATTTTAAGAACTCTTTATGCATAGAGACCTGTTTCTTAGCAATAGCCAAGCCCTGGCTGTTACTGGGCTTCGCTTCCCCAAGGCTTTACCAAGCTACTTGCTTGCCATTTTCCAGTGTACTTGTAGTAGGTCATACTTTAGCTGATCAGCTTGAAAGATCTTGCTCTCCTCCCATCCCCCCATCATCTTCGAAGGCCAGCTTATCTTTCAGACTCCCAACTCGAGGATCACCCCTTTCCTGAGACCTTTCCAGACACATGCTTTCCCACATAATTCTGTGGTTCACCCCTGCCTTTCCTCCTCTGTGACCTCATTTTAGCCTGTTACTACCCTACCACTCTTCTTTCGATTTGGTTCACAGAGCTGTTGGTCTCTACTGGCCTGTAATATCTTTAAAAGTAGTAAACGTTCATCTTTGGCTTTTATCCCCAGCACAATACTTGACCCATAGTAGGTGTTCAATAAGCTGTTGTTGAATGAATTAATACATGTGTGAATGAATGGTTAATGTAATCATCACCACTGTTACAGCTTTGCATATTTTAATGCTTAATCACTTTATTTATTAATTACTTGCGAAGAGTATTATTTTACAAAGAATACAAATCATAAAATCAAATAAGTATGTGAGGCTTGGGCTTGTTGGGTTCCCCGCCCCGCCCCCCGGCTTAGAAGAGCATTATTTTGTGAAAGAGGTTTGAGACAGAAATTACAAATAGACACTGTTCCAAAAAGCCACTACACTCAAGGTATCCACACCAAAAGCAGAACTTGCTTGTTCATTTTTCAGCTATTCCATATTCTGCCTAAACTTTTTCTACTAAATAAAGATACTCATCTGCAGATTATGTGAATTCTTAGAAAATACCTACTTAGTGTTTATGGTGTAACATAAAATCAGTTTTCTTACTAAAATCAGATAGAAGCTCTCTAATGAATGAGCAGTGCAGGATTTATAGTGTTTTCACTTCTTCTAAAACAAGTCATGTTTTTTTAAGTGTTAGTGGTGGTAAAGATGATTATTAAAATAAGAATAATTGGATTTCAGATCTGTACTTACAAAATGTTTGTTTAAATCATAATGTCATATAACTTGAGAACTAGTTTCTGGGGAGACTTGGAATAGGGCAGTGATGACATTGGAAGACCACTTATTCCACCTTTGATGTGGCTGGATTTTCCCACAGAGATCCCCTGCACCCCTCTGCTTTTCTCTGCTGTTTTCGGTTCTATTTTGGATTGTAAAGATTATTCCAGAACTCTAAATTTTTAACTTTCCTCCCATAGTAGGAATAGTGCAGCTGTGCTGGGTAACTGGGATGCAATGAGGAGCCTTGGGACAACCATTTGTATGATTGTGTAATTTCTGCAACTCGTGTTTTGGTGTTAAAGATAGGCTTAGCGACTGCCTTCGGCTCAGGTCATGATCCTGGAGTCCCGGGATCGAGTCCCACATCGGGCTCCCTGCTCAGCGGGGAGTCTCCTTCTCCCTCTGACCCTCCCCCTCTCATGCTCTCTCTATCTCATTCTTTCTCTCAAATAAATGAATAAAGTCTTTAAAAAAAAAAAAAAAAGATAGGCTTAAAGAGTTGCCTTTAAATTCAGTTCCTATGTCCAAGGAAGTCCAAGGATGAGAGTCTTCTGACTTATTCTGCATAGTGGGAAGGATTTTGATGATGGATAAGCACCCAGATGAAGGTTCCAGTATCTTAAAGAAGAAATTATGTTGTGGAGGGACGCCTGGATGGCTTAGTCGGTTAAGCGTCTGCCTTTGGCTCAGGTCATGATCCCAGGGTCTGGGATCGAGTCCTGCATTGGGCTCCCTGCTTAGTGGGGAACCTGCCTCTCTCTCTGCCTGCCTCTCCCCCTGCTTGTGCTCTCTCTCTCTGACAAATAAATAAAGAAAATCTTAAAAAAAAAAGAAAGAAAGAAATTATGTTGTGGAAAGATTGTGAGGAAGAAGAGAGAGCTGGGTTCTTGTCCATCCTAACGCTATCACTTTCATCCAGACTGTGTAGGAGTTTAAACAAATTTTGGGCTTCAGTTTTTTCCATCTGTAAAATCAAGGTGATTGAGCATTTCCTGACCTTTGTAAATTTGTGAACCCTTTTCTAAGTAATGATCCATGATTCCCTCATTGAAATTTTGAAAATTATTTTGTCATCTTTACATGGTATAGGATTTGATATAATATTATATATATTACATTAAAGATTATATAAGGTTTATTTTAGAAATACTGTTACAGTTATAAAAAAAATTGTTTTCTCTGTATAACAGGTAATATATTTTGTTTAATTACATAAAAAATTATTTGTAGAGAAATTTTTAAGTGTTTGTTATGTTCCTTTATGTGTTAAGGCATCAAAAATAGTCAAAAACTTTTCATGTCTGGATGTCTGGAATTCTTGGATTTTGACCACTAGGAAAATCTACTCTCTTTGTTCCTGTTTGGTTTCTAAAGAATAAGATAAGAAAGAATGTTTCAGGGTTCAATTTGCAAGCATTTCTCTATGATCTCTCACTGCAGGTGTGGATAACCACTTAGGATAAAATGATCTTTATATTGTTTCTTTTAACCTTTTTTTTTCCCTGAACTAACAGAGATATCTTGATTTGTTGCATAAGAAATTTGATCAGATAAATGCAATTCACAGAAAAGTTCAAAATCTGTCATCCTTTTGCTTCCTGTCTTTTTTCTGTAGTCCATCATGTGAATAAATTCAACACAATATACTAAAAATAACTAAAAACACTATGTAAGTGTCAAAACCACAGCCACTAGCAATGTCCATCTGAGTGATAAACTGACTACGTACCTGTCTAGGAGGCAGCTTCTTGCCACTCACAAGAAATACACATCAGGGCTCTCAAAATTTTGTCTTAAAGGGCTACACAATTGGAACTTTTAACAGTAAGTTTTAAAATAGGTGGAAATTGGTACTTTTGCCTTTAGCAGCCTGAAATCGAAATACCTTTACCTGTCTAGGCTGGTGGTCAGATGATGTAGAGAAATAATGAAGACACTGGAGGTATCCTCTAGCTGCATGGTTTCTGGCCAACAGGAAAGAATATTCTAGTGTTGTGGTATGAGGGGATGAACAGTCTGTCTGTGCATGTTAGAGCCGTGAGCTTCATTCACATGGAGTGTTCCCATCTGAGCAACAGTGGCGGAAAAGCTGAGTGATGGCAGGTGCTCCTCAAAACCACGCACAGGTCAGAGAACCCCCTTGGCCTCCTCTTCATTCCTAGACATGTTACTTTAAAAAAAAAAAAATTGTTGTTATTGGTTTATAAACTTTTTGTTTTGGAGTAATCCCTAAATTGACAGGTAAGTGTCAAAGATAAGATGGAGAGATCCTGTATAGCCTTCATCCAGTTTTTTCTAATGTTACCATTTTATAGCGCCGTGTGATTGATTTGTCAAAACCGAGACTAAACATTGGTACATTACTATGAATTAAACTCGAGTCTTCATTTGGATTTCACGAGTTTTCCACTCACATGCTTTTCCAGGATCCCATTCAGGATACCACATTGCATTCAGTCTTCATGTCTTACTATTAGTCTCTTTTGGTCTATGGCATTTTCCCAGTCTTCCCTTATTTCCATGACCCTGACAATCTTGAGGAGTACTAGCCAAGTACTTTGTAAAATGTCCCTCCATTTGGGTTTGTCTGATGTTTTTCCCATGACTCAGCTGGGGTTGTGGGTTAGACCCACACAGAGGTGAAAAGATATTCTTGTCGCTTCGTATCAGGGATATATATGCTTTCACTGTAATACCAGTGGTAACGTTAACCCTGATTACCTAACTAACCAACATAGCAGTTGCCAGGTTTCTCGACTGTGGAGTTACTGTTTGTCCCCATTTCATACTCTGTTTTTTGGAAGCAAGTCACCAGGTCCAGCCCACATTTGGGGTTGGGGGATTGAGAAGTAAACTCCCATACCTGAAACAGGGGATACAAAGATACTTCTTTGGAATTTTTCTCTAAGAAACATTACAGATAGACCTGCTAACAGGACTCTCTTCAGTGTTAATTGTTTTCCTCTCTCCCAAGGCAAAACATGGTATGCATGTTCACAGAAATCCAACTCAAATTATGCCCGTGACTAGATTTGACTGTATTTTCACCACCAATTATAAAATTCAGACTGCAAATGTTACGTGAATAAAGTATTCCTTATTCTTGTTTGTTTTCATGATATAAATAATGAAGAACAACTTAATGAAGAGTAGGCAGACTATAGAATTCTGGCATCTTTCCTTTACTATTTTAATGAAGTTCTTTTGTTTTTGTTTTTTAATGAAAACCATCTTGAATTTTTATCCAGATAAAACCTAGACTACTTCTAGCTCCCAAACTTTTTTATTTTTTATTTGTATTTTGCTTTTGCTGTACTCTCTTTTGAAGGATGCAGTCAGTAATTCTACCACCTGCTTTGCAACCTGCTGGTAACATAGGACATGGTTAATTCAGTCTAACAGGACTACGAATATTGTCGCTTATAATCTCTACAGAAGCCATGTTAGAATAGCATAGGTTTCCTGTAGTTTTATTTATTTATTTTTTTTAAGATTTTATCCATCCATTTGACAGAGAGAGAGACAGCGAGAGAGGGAACACAAGCAGGGGGAGTGGGAGAGGGAGAAGCAGGCTTCCCGCCCAGCAGGGAGCCCGATGCGGGGCTCAGTCCCAGGACCCTGGGATCCTGACCTGAGCCGAAGGCAGACGCTTAACGACTGAGCCACCCAGGCACCCCTTTCCTGTAGTTTTAAAGATGCATGTGAAAGAGTTATGTTTTGTAATAAACTGTTTTGATCTTTTGCTAACGGTCAGGTTATTGCATAAGCACCATAATTATTTATAAGGGATAGAGAGTTACTTCCATGAGCAAGATTATCTATTTGTTTGAAAAATCAGTGAATCGGTTTAGTTTATAGACTTTAGAAATTTAACTTTATTGAGATACACTTTATACACAATAAAACGTACACCAGTATGAGAGCTCTGTCAGGTACCCTGCGCGTTCCCCAGTCTTCTTATGAGTACCCAGGAGAGGCCTGAGGGAAAACCTTCCAAGTGAGTGCAAAGACCCTCTGGTCAGGTGTTCTTAGCCACTTCAGACTCACGTGCTGTCCCACACGTGGCTTGTGGCAGTTTTTTAAAATCGTAGCCAGCATCTTACCAGCTTTGGTTGCAGCTGGCCCTTGTCCCCCACCGCACTGCCACAAGTAAGCTAGGTCGTGCGTCCTCTCTAGCCCACCTCTAGTGATTCCTAAATTTCCCACGTGTGGGACAGTGACTTACCAGGCAGGATTGCCTTTGCATTTGGAGTCCTTCCTGATTTAGATCTGACAAGGGAGCCCACAGACACATCCAGAGTCTGTCTGGTTTCTTCTTGCCTGACAAACTGTCCTCCTCTGGGGGCTCGTTCTCCAAGTTCAGCCACGGGTCCAAGATATGAAAGTGACCTCTTCCTGTTTCATTTTTTCACATTTCTCTGTGTTCGCAACTCTTATGTGTTTTTTACAGAAATGTGCTTTTTTGAGGTTTATCTGGGGATTTGCTGTGCTCTGGGCAAGAGTGAAGATCTTCTACATCCTTCCTCATCCAGACCAAAAGCAGAACTTGCTTATTCATTTTTCAGCTATTCCATATTCTGCCTAAACTTTTTCTACTAAATAAAGATACTCATCTGCAGATTATGCGAATTCTTAGAAAATACCTACTTAGTGTTTATGGTGTAACATAAAATCAGTTTTCTTACTAAAATCAGGTCGAAGCTCTCTAATGAATGAGCAGTGCAGGATTTATAGTGTTTTCAGGAAGAGCAAGA
Source organism: Neomonachus schauinslandi (assembly GCF_002201575.2). Taxonomy (NCBI): domain Eukaryota; kingdom Metazoa; phylum Chordata; class Mammalia; order Carnivora; family Phocidae; genus Neomonachus; species Neomonachus schauinslandi. Next base: position 45,836,225 of record NC_058410.1, on the reverse strand, counting down.
ATTTTACAGATTTAAGCACAGTAGGCTTAGTGAAAGGAGAGAATTTATTCCTTATTTGTGCTATTTTTTTGCAACTTCCCTGTTGTTTCTGCCTCCATATTTTACTGATTATCAGTATCTCTCAGGTCACAAGGAAAATTAATTGATTATACTGTACTTTAAGATACTCCATTTTTAGATTTTGCTTACTTTATATTAAGTAGTATGTAAGAGGTAGTTTTGTTTTTTTAAAGGCAGATCCCCTTTTTTTTCTAGTCATTTTATTCTTAAGCTTTGGAAGTTAACAGAATCATAGCTTTATTTTCATCTTTCCTTTGATATTTTCTTAATAACTGCTTATAGGAAAATTATGTATATTAGAATCCTCTTAGATCTATACTAAACATCATTATGGTGCAGCTATAAAATGGAACTTTCACCATGAACTTTTCTCATGAAGTATAATAAAGTGTTTCTTTTGTTAACAGGTTCTCATAGTGTTAATAAATTTCTCAAGCATTTAATAATTTTTTTATATATATCTTAGTATTATTCTTGAGATTTCTTTTTCAAAATATATATGTAATTTTAAGTGTAGAGAAGTGATATCCCTTTTGGAGGAAGAATTTGTTATAACAAAAAAGTCATAACCATAATTTAATTCACATAACCAAGTTAAGACATGTGGTATACTTTGAGCAAAACATTCTAAACTAGAAATTTTGGCTCCATATTTGACCTCTTGAAATAAACTGTATAATCAAAACAATTGGATTTATTATAGATTATAATAATCTAGTGGTTATTTAAAACAGAATTATACCTTTGGGGCTGTTTTGACTTTTTAAATAGGGGTATTTATCTAAGAAAAGATGTCATTCATTATATTTTAGTGATGTATTTTACTCTTATAGATATCTGAAAATTCTTCTGAGGGCTTATGATTAACATTGTCCCTGAGAAATCTTAACAGCTATTTAGTACTGATGCTTTGGGAATGGAAGTATTGGAAATAGTTACAGCAAAGCATATTAGTTCTCATATATAGTAAACTTTTAGAAGAGGAAATTTAAGGAAATTGAAATAGAGAATGAAGGTAACATTGCCACAGTTGATTTAGAAATAGAGAGTAATCAAGATCTTGACTTTTTGTATGATTCACTTATTACATGTTCTGACACAATTTTTAGAGACTCTAATATGCAATGTCATCATTACCATTGTGATACCTGGGGCTTGCCAAGCACTGTGCAGAAGAAAAATCTGCATAATAACATTTCAACCCACAAGAACTTAAAATATAGAAGAAGACAACATTGGCAGCCATCTGAGTACATGGCTTACAAACAGATGAAGAAAAAACAAGAACCCAATTTCTGGGAAAAGGTGTCTAGCTGGATATACTGGAAAGAACTACCGAGGTTTTGGTAAAATAAGGCACAGTATTTTTTTTTTTTTTCTTCTTAAATTGGAAAGCCTGGAGTTAGAATATCAGATGCTGGTTTTTCTAGCTCATTTGTGAAATTTCTATTCTGACAAGAACTAATCAAAACTATGCCTGTCTTCTGTCCTTGCCTTTCTGTCTGGAAACTTTCATCTTTCACTTGCTACTTCCCCTGGAATGGAAATACCAAAATGTTTCTTGAAAATGGTAATTTAGTAGTTAACGTGTGTGTGTGTGTTAATTTGTATGATAACACTTTTTTTAAAAAAAGACATTGTAAGACACTTTAAAAAATTTGTTTGCCTAAGAGACTGTACATATGCTACAGAATACTTCCCCGGTCCCATTAACTATTCTTAACTTGTTAAGGATCAAAGCTAGTGGGAATGGTAGAAGTTCATGAGCCATTCTCATCCCTTGAGAACAGTAAAAAAATCCCACTCAGTCTTCATTAACTACTTGGTTTGTTTCACTAGTTCTAATACTTCTTTTTCTCCCTGTCAATTCATATGTGGTAGAATCTCTGACTTACATAAAACGTCCAATGCTTCTTAGAGCTTTTCACTTTAAGTAATAACATGCAAAAAAAACCCAGAATAGTGAAACCTTTTTACATAACATACAGATTTCCTTCAACCAATACTTTTAGTTTAATTTAAAACCACAACCAACCTTTTTTCCACATTTGTTTTCAACTTTGTTTCAAAATATTGATATACTAAAAAGGAAGTATATAAACAAAAAATTTCTGTTAGAGACTTAAGTACTAGCAAAAGTCATTAACTTTTCTGTAGTAGTTGGCTAATAAACTGATAGTAGTACAAATTTCTTTTTTTTTTTTTACAAATTTCTTTTTGTATTATTCTATGTTTTTCATCTTTCCCCTTTGAAAACATCTTCTCTTCCCCCATATAATTTTAGAAAATTAATGGGAACTTTAGATACAATTTTATGTAATTCCTTATCTTATTGAATTGAATACTGGGACCCATGTGTGCTTAGAAAATATCTAGAGTACCACAACTAATATCTGAAGTTCCCATTTATAATGCAGTTTCTTAACAATAGAATATGTAACAGTTTAAATACAGATATTCAGTAGTGTCTCACAGAATGAGTTCATGCATACAGTTATAAAAATTAAGTCTTATTACATGAGCTTTCCATTTCCAACAAATTCTCAATACCAGTGATTAAGTTTCGCTTCAGATTATGTGCTTTTGCTATTTCCCTTGACTGTTGATAGCATTCATGACATACTTTTCGATTAACTGTGTTTTTCATTCACGAGTGTTACAGACTTTAAGGGCATTACAGTCATTAAGAAGCTGGATAGAACATATCCGAAGACAGGAGCCACTGTAAGATCTTGACTTTATTATATCTGTGATTGAAACTCACCACTTTCTAAATACTGTGCATGGCTTCCATTCTGTTTCATTGTAAAGTGGGTTAAAAATATATTCATGAACTTTCCTCTCTTTAATAATAAATTTTTTAAAATACGAACTTTATTGCTAGATTTAAAATGCTTGTCATAGACAAGAATGTTTGCCATTTTTTGAGATAGACTTTTGGGATTAAAATTGGCTATACCTCACAGTGTCTATCAGACATACCTCTCATAAAGAAGTCTTTGAGACTGAAATTTCCTTTGCATTGAAATTTTATCTGCTTTACAAAATACTGTATTCAAGCCCTGTGCTTGTTGGTTTCCTTAGATGTTTTAACTCAGGGAATTTATCCAAATATTTACAGGAAAGTAAATATAATACATTAAAATACAGTCAAATCTTTCAAGGCTTCTTAAATAATCTAAGTAATTAATAATGTTCTAAATGTTTTCTAGTATTCTGACATAACCATGTGAAAGGGCGTTAAAATTCCATTTGTGTATTTTCTCCTGAGAAAAGAGATGGACTTTTTGCTGTGTTTTTTACTAGAAAAGACCTAGCTCCTTAGAGTTTGGAGATTGGTTTTATAGTCAATATAAAAACATTACCTTTCCACTACAGTGAGTTTCCTTAGTGAAACTTTTTTTATCCTAAATATCTAGTTTCTATAAATTGTTTCATAGATAATGAAAGTTTTGTGTGTGTGTGCGTGTGTGTGTACACAGTTGGAACCTGTACTAAATTTATGAGATCTAACTGAAAGTGAATTTGCTTGAAACTCCTCATTCTATAACAAGCTGAGTATAGACTCAGGATACTTTCCTTATTTAGCCCTTAACTTGAAGTCTTCCTTTCTTGATTATTGGAGGAGATAGAATGAATCCAAAAGCCATCTCTATATTTTAATGTCCACACATAAAAATTCTGAAATTGGACAGTGAAAACCTTGGTCAGTTTTATAAAAAGGGATTACTGCCATGAAGTAGAAAGCTAACTACTTCGAGCCTTTTCTGCTTATGGTACACAGAAGGCAAATTACCAAGTGCTCCCACCTCTCAGGATTGAATTTTTCAAACCCGGTGGTATTGGCAAAGACAACCATGGTATTGGTAAAGACAATTTCATTGAACAGTCTACAATTTTATCTCACTTCTGGAAAAATAGAACAGATTCCCTCTAATAATAAAACTCCTTGATTGATCCCCACCCAAAAATGTGAGCATCCCAGAATGGCAACAACAAAAAACAAAAACTCATGGATAGATTCAGGTAAAGACCAAAGAATGCCTGCAGCTCCCAACACATCTTCTGTTGGAGTGTCCATTTTATAAATCATCATGCCTTAAGCAGCACTTTCTTGACTATGTATACACTGCCAGCTCTTCAGTTCTTTTTTCCTCGGTGTCTGGGGGCACAATGCTAATTAGCAGTAGAGAAAGAAAAGATGTTCATAATCTTCATTTTTATGGTTACACAAACGATTAATTCTTGGCCCTAAAACAGTCAAGGCAAGTGAAATTGTAAAATAAAATATGTTAATCCTGTTTTTTTCTTTTTATTTATTTAGCATTCAGTGGAGATACTTCGCTTGAGGCAATATGGTTGTAAGGACAGGGATAGCAATTTATTCCAGAAATAGTATATAATAAGTATTTTCCTAGTGTGTGTGTTTCACTGTTAATGTCGAAATACTCCTCATCTTATGATATTCAAGTGGAGAATTCTGAGAACTACATTAGCATGAAGATTGACGTTCTTTTTGTTTGTTTTTTTTTAAGATTTTTAAAATTTATTTTGAGAGAGAGAGCGATAGCGAGAGAGAGCACGAGCGGGGGGAGAGGGAGAAGCAGGCTCCCCGCGGAGCAGGGAGCCCGATGCGGGGCTCGATGCGGGGCTCGATCCCAGGACCCTGGGATCATGACCTGAGCCAAAGGCAGACGCTTAACCAACTGAGCCACCCAGGCGCCCCTTGACATTCTTTTTCTGATCAGGTATTAATACTTTCATTCAGAAATTTCATTCAGAAAGTTTTAGCATTCATGTTGTTTTCCTTGGATATTAGCAACCACAAAGACTTCTTAGAAAATTTAACATACGGATATTAAATTGTTTTAATCATCCCCAGGGCCATCAGAAAATGGTTTTGCATGAGCATTTGGCACTTTAATGATTGGAATCTAAAGCAGCTTCAGCAATAACTCAATATGTGTTACAAGATTCTCATGTGATCAGGATACACCTACCTTTGCCCTAGTTTGTTCCAGCCACACCCGGGATTACTTAGAGTGATCTTTTTTCTCTTTTGGAAACACAAAGAGTGTACATAAATGCTAGCAGGATTCTTTGTGATAAGAAAATCCCTCTTACCCTAAAAGGTTTGTTAGCCAGTGATCCCTCTGTAGCAAGTTCACATTTATTCACATTTATTCAAATCTAACATTTGAATAAAGTTAGAAAAATAGAGATAGCATGGGAAATTCTAGCTCCAGGTGCATAAAATAGCAAGAAGCACAATAAAAATCTTGGGTTTTTTTTTTTTGCTAAATATCATCAGGTTTGGTATAAAATTGAGAAGGGTTTAATCCAAAGGATAATGTTTATTTCTTTACCTTAGATGGTTATTTTATATTATTTTAATTAATATATTAATTATAAAGATAGTCTGAAAAAGATGTATTTTACTTTAAATATTCTCGTAAAGGAATAGAATGTCTCATTGGTCACATTTTGGGGGTACAAGGGAACCAGCTCTGAAAATAGTAGACAAAAGGAATGAATCAAGGAATTATGTTCTTTCTCTTTTACAGATTCTTTTTTTTTTTTAAAGATTTTATTTATTTATTTGAGAGAGAGAGACACAGCGAGAGAGGGAACACAAGCAGGGGGAGTGGGAGAGGGAGAAGCAGACTTCCCCCGGAGCAGGCAGCCCGATATGCGGCTCGATCCCAGGATCCTGGGATCATGACCTGAGCTGAAGGCAGACACTTAATGACTGAGCCACCCAGGCACCCTCTTTTACAGATTCTAATGCAGGGTAACCAAATAGATGATTCAGGAAAATTTGTCTTTAGAGAAGACTTCGAGCTTTAACAAGAACAACAAAAAAAAATGGTGGTGCACCTGGGTGGCGCAGTCAGTTAAGCCTCCGACTCTTAGTTTCAGCTCAGGTCATGATCTCAGGGTCCTGAGATTGAGCCAGGCATCCAGCTCCTCGCTCAGCACACAGTCTGCTTGACTCTCTCCCTCTGCCTTCCCCACCCTTTTTTAAATCTTTTTTTAAAAATGGAAAAGGGATAGAATTGACTCCACATTTTGCAATCCCTAATGAAATAATGGATCTAGGCAGTGTTCATCAGTGGCTGCTAAAACTCTTAGAAGACTGATGGAGAAGGTGATAACACCTATTTGACCTATTGATCATTCTTCCCACACAAAAGAAGAAACAATCAGGTATGTATCATATGCCTCCTCATTGGATGCAACAGGAAATACAAACATCATCTATAAAATTTTCATGCCAAAGGAAAGAATGTCCAATGGAAAAAAGAGAGTCTCTTCAACCAATGATGTTGGGAAAATTGGACAGCCACATGCAGAAGAATGAAACTGGACCATTTCCTTACACCACACACAAAAATAGACTCAAAATGGTTGAAAGACCTAAATGTGAGACAGGAGTCCATCAAAATCCTAGAGGAGAACACAGGCGGCAACCTCTTTGACCTCAGCTGTAGCAACTTCTTTGTAGACACATTGCCAAAGGTAAGGGAAGCAAGGGCAAAAATGAACTATTGGGACTTCATCAAGATAAAAAGCTTTTGCACAGCAAAGGAAACAGTCAACAAAACCAAAAGACAACGGACAGAATGGGAGAAGATATTTGCAGATGACATATCAGATAAAGGGCTAGTATCCAAAATCTATAAAGAACTTACCAAACTCAACACCCAAAGAACAAATGATCCCATCAAGAAATGGGCAGAAGACATGAACAGACATTTTTGCAAAGAAGACATCCAAATGGCCAACAGACACATGAAAAAGTGCTCAATATCGCTCGGCATCAGGGAAATCCAAATCAAAACCTCAATGAGATACCACCTCACACCAGTCAGAATGGCTAAAATTAACAAGTCAGGAAACGACAGATGTTGGCGGGGATGCGGAGAAAGGGGAACCCTCCTACACTGTTGTTGGGAATGCAAGCTGGTTCAGCCACTCTGGAAAATAGTATGGAGGTTCCTCAAAAAGTTGAAAATAGAGCTACTGTATGACCCAGCAATTGCACTGCTGGGTATTTAACCCAAAGATACAAATGTAGTGATCCCAAGGGGTACGTACACCCCGATGTTTATAGCAGCAATGTCCACAATAGCCAAACTATGGAAAGAGCCAAGATGTCCATCAACAGATGAAGAAGATGTATATATATATATACAATGGACTATTATGCAGCCATCAAAAAAAAAAAAAAACTTTCCATTTGCAACGATGTGGATGGAACTAGAGAGTATTATGCTAAGTGAAATAAGTCAATCAGAGAAAGACATGTATCATGTGATCTCACTGATATGAGGAATTCTTAATCTCGGGAAACAAACTGAGCATTGCTCGAGTGGTGGGGGGTGGGAGGGATGGGGTGGCTGGGTGATAGACATTGGGGAGGGTATGTGCTATGGTGAGTGCTGTGAATTGTGTAAGACTGACGAATCACAGACCTGTACCTCTGAAACAAATAATACATTATATGTTTAAAAAAAAAAAAAAGAAAAAGATAGTAGGAAGGGAAAAATGAAGGGGGGGAAATCGGAGGGGGAGACAAACCATGAGAGACTATGGACTCTGAGAAACAAACTGAGGTTCTAGAGGGGAGGGTGTGGGGGGATGGGTTAGCCTGGTGATGGGTATTAAGGGGGGCACGTATTGAATGGAGCACTGGGTGTTATACACAAACAATGAATCATGGAACACTACATCAAAAACTAATGATGTACTGAATGGTGACTAACGTAACATAATTAAATTAAAAATTCATGCCAAAATATCAAACCCAGATTGCATTAAACTTCTTGAATCACCAGTTGATAGGAAGTAGAACTAAAGTGACAAGGTAACTGACACTGTAGTGATGCAATAAGCAGAGTCCAGGAAGGGGGAAATGCTATGGGAAAGATGACCCAGTTCCATCAATAAATAAATGGCAAGGAAAAAGAGGCAAGACTGTAGATGAGGAGCAATTTAATTAAATTTAAATGCAATTTGTGGGTCTTGTTTGGATCTTGATTCAAATAAACCAGTTGTAAAAACAAACTGGGGAGGAGACACTGATGACATTCTCAGCACTGGAAAATGGTGGATTAAAGAATTATTGTTACATTTGTCACATGTTCTATGGTTAGATAAGAGACCATATCTTTTAGATATACATACTGAAGAATTTATGAAGTGATATGTGGTGCCTTGAATTTACTTTAAGATAATCCAGCTGAGGTGTAGGAGAGCTATATAGATGAAGAGATTGATAACTGTAAAAGCTGAGTGGTGGGAATAGCAGTTTATTATACTGTCTTCTCTATTTTTCCATGTATCTGCCAGTTTTTATAATAATCTAAAAATAGTGGTAACTTTAGGACTGTCAGATAAATAAACATTGTAAACATTGGATACTTAATATTAAAAAGAGTATAATGTAGTATAGATACAAAAGAATCTTATAAAAATGTTAGCAAACTGGGGGCGCCTGGGTGGCTCAGTTGGTTAGGCGACTGCCTTCGGCTCAGGTCATGATCCTGGAGTCCCGGGATCGAG